>NW_027361919.1:2460000-2644884 GCF_039654945.1 Dendrobates tinctorius | reverse complement strand
ACTTTATCCTATATACAGTATGAGCCTGTACATCGCTTCCTATATACAGTATGAGGCTGCATATAGCCTCCTATATACAGTATGAGCCCACATAGCCTCCTGTATACAGTATGAGGCCGCATATAGCCTCCTATATACAGTATGAGCCCACATAGCCTCCTGTATACAGTATGAGGCCGCATATAGCCTTCTATATACAGTATGAGGCCGCATATAGTCTCCTATATACAGTATGAGCCTACACATTGCTTCCTATATACAATATGAGCCCACATAGCCTCCTATATACAGTATGAGCCTGCACATCTCTTCCTATATACAGTATGAGGCCACATATTGCCTCCTATGTACGGTATGAGCCTGCACATCGCTTCCTATATACAGTATGAGGCCGCATATAGCCTCCTATATACAGTATGAGCACCCACATATAGTAACATAGTAACATAGTTATTAAGGTTGAAGGGAGACTTTCAGTCCATCTGGTTCAACCCATATCCTATCCTAACTTGCCCTAACATGTTGATCCAGAGGAAGGCAAAAAAACCCCCATGTGGCAACAGTAAGCTTCACATTGGGGAAAAAAATTCCTTCCCGACTCCACATACGGCAATCAGACTAGCTCCCTGGATCAACGCAATATTAAGGAGACTAGTGTATATACCCTGTAATATTATACTTTTCAAGAAAGGCATCCAGTCCCTTCTTAAATTTTAGTAGGGAATCACTCATTACAACATCATATGGCAGAGAGTTCCATAGTCTCACTGCTCTTACAGTAAAGAATCCGCATCTGTGAGTATGCTTAAACCTTTCCTCCAGACGTAGAGGATGCCCCCTTGTCCCCGTCACAGGTCTAAGAGTAAAAAGATCTTTAGAAAGGTCTTTGTATTGTCCCCGCATATATTTATACATTGTAATAAGATCACCCCTAAGCCTTTGATTCTGCAAACTAAATAACCCCAAGTGTAATAACCTGTCTTGGTATTGCAGACCCCCTAGTTCCCTAATAACCTTGGTCGCTCTTCTCTGCACCCGCTCCAGTTCAGCTATGTCTTTCTTATACACCGGAGACCAGAACTGTACACACTATTCTAAGTGTGGTCGCACTAGTGACTTATATAGAGGTAAAATTATGTTCTCCTCATGAGCATCTATGCCTCTTTTAATGCATCCCATTATTTTATTTGCCTTTGCAGCAGCTGCCTGACACTGGCCACTAAATGTGAGTTTGTCGTCCACCCATACACCCAGGTCTTTTTCAGTGACTGTTTTGCCCAGTGTTTTACAATTAAGCACATAATTATACAACTTGTTCGTTCTACCCAAGTGCATGACCTTACATTTATCCCGATTAAAGCTCATTTGCCATTTATCAGCCCAAGCTTCTAGTTTACATAAATCCTCCTGTAATATAAAATTGTCCTCCTCTGTATTAATTACCCTGCAGAGTTTAGTGTCATCTGCAAATATTGAAATTCTACTCTCTATGCCCTCTACAAGGTCATTAATAAATATGTTAAAAAGAAGCGGGCCCAAAACTGACCCCTGTGGTACCCCACTGCTAACCGTGACCCAGTCCGAGTGTGCTCCATTAATAACCACCCTTTGTTTCCTATCCCTGAGCCAGCTCTTAACCCACCTACACATATTTTCCCCTATCCCCATTGTTCTCATTTTATGTATCAACCTTGTGTGGCACCGTATCAAAAGCTTTTGAAAAGTCCATGTACACCACGTCCACTGCATTCCCTTGGTCCAGTCCGGAACTTACCTCTTCATAAAAGCTTATCAGATTAGTCTGACAGGAAGGGTCTCTTGTAAACCCATGTTGATATTGGGTAAATAAGGTTTTTCTTCTCCAGATACTCCAGTATAGTATCTCTTAGAAAACCCTCCAGGATTTTACCCACAGTTGAGGTTAAACTTACTGGCCTATAATTTCCAATTTCAGTTTTTGTCCCCTTTTTGAATATTGGCACCACATTTGCTATACGCCAGTCCTGTGGTACAGACCCTGTTATTATGGAATCTTTAAAGATTAAAAATAATGGTCTATCTATGACTGTGCTTAATTCCTGCAGTACTCGGGGGTGTATCCCATCCGGGCCCGGGGATTTGTCAATTTTAGTGATTTGTAGATTCCGCCGTACTTCCTGCTGGGTTAAGCAGGTGACATTTAACTTCCTGCTGGGTTAAGCAGGTGACATTTATAGCCTCCTGAATACAGTTTTTGCCTCCTATATGCAGTATGAGCCTGCACATTGCTTCCTATATACAGTATGAGCCTGCACATAGCCTCTTATATACAGTATGAGGCCGCATATAGCCTCCTATATACAGTATGAGCACCTACATATAGCCTCCTATGTACAGTATGAGCCTGCGCATTGCTTCCTATAAACAGTATGAGCATCCACATAGCCTCCTATGTACAGTATGAGCCTGCAAATCGCTTCCTATAAACAGTATGAGTCTGCACATCGCTTCCTATAAACAGTATGAGCCCACATATAGCCTCCTGAATACAGTATTTGCCTCCTATATACAGTGTGAGTCCCCATATAGCCTTCTATATACAGTATGAGCCTGCACATCGCTTCCTATATACAGTATGAGGCCACATATAGCCTCCTATATATAGTATGAGCACCCACATATAACCTCCTGTATACAATATGATGCTGCATATAGCCTCCTATATACAGTATGAGCCTGTACTTCGCTTCCTATATACAGTATGAGGCCGCATATAGCCTCCTATATACAGTATGAGCACCCACATATAGCATCCTGAATGCAGTGTTTACCTCCTATATACAGTATGAGCCTGCACATTGCTTCCTATATACAGTATGAGCCTGCACATAGCCTGTACATCGCTTCCTATATACAGTATGAGGCTGCATATAGCCTCCTATATACAGTATGAGCCCACATAGCCTCCTGTATACAGTATGAGGCCGCATATAGCCTTCTATATACAGTATGAGGCCGCATATAGCCTCCTACATACAGTATGAGCCTGCACATTGCTTCCTATATACAATATGAGCCCACATAGCCTGCTATATACATTATGAGCCTCCACATCGCTTCCTATATACAGTATGAGGCCACATATAGCCTCCTATGTACGGTATGAGCCTGCACATCGCTTCCTATATACAGTATGAGGCCGCATATAGCCTCCTATATACAGTATGAGCACCCACATATAGCCTCCTGAATACAGTTTTTGTCTCCTATATACAGTATGAGCCTGCACATTGCTTCCTATATACAGTATGAGTCTGCACATAGTCTCCTATATACAGTATGAGCCTGCACATCGCTTCCTATATAGAGTATGAGGCCGCATATAGGCTCCTATATACAGTATGAGCCTGCAAATCGCTTCCCATATACAGTATGAGGCCACATATAGCCTCCTGAATACAGTATTTGCCTCCTATATACAGTATGAGCACCCACATATTGCCTCCTGAATGCAGTGTTTACCTCCTATAAACAGTATGAGCCTGCACATTGCTTCCTATATACAGTATGAGCCTGCACATAGCCTCCTATATACAGTATGAGCCTGTACATCCCTTCCTATATACAGTATGAGGCCTCATATAGCCTCCTATATACAGTATGAGCATCCACATATAGCCTCCTATGTACAGTATGAGCCTGCGCATTGCTTCCTATAAACAGTATGAGCCTGCAAATCGCTTCCTATATACAGTATGAGCCCACATATAGCCTCCTGAATACAGTGTGAGTCTCCATATAGCCTCCTATATACAGTATGAGCACTCACATATAGCCTCCTGAATACATTGTTTGCCACCATATTGCCTCCTATATACAGTGTGAGTCCCCATATAGCTCCTATATACAGTATGAGCCCCTATATAGCATCCCATATCTAACTGCATTTACCTTGGTATCATTCATTTTCTATGAGACTGCTCTGTTCTCATATTGTGCATTTATGCATTTAGTAGGGCTTAATGGAATGATTGCGCTTGTTACACATCAACTCTAGATGCGCTCACTTATTAAATGATTAAATGATTAAGTATGGAATGGACAAGGCAACTGTTAGGTGGATTCATAACTGGCTTAGTGATCGGACCCAAAGAGTGGTCGTAAATGGCTGCACATCCAGTTGGAAGAATGTCTCAAGTGGGGTACCACAGGGCTCTGTCCTGGGCCCTGTATTGTTCAACATCTTTATCAACGATTTAGATGAAGGAATTGAGGGTAAACTGATTAAATTTGCTGATGACACAAAGCTAGGAGGGATAGCTAATACTAGAGAAGAGAGAGAGAGGATTCTAAAAGATTTAAATAAACTGGAGAAGTGGGCAGCAACTAACAGAATGGTTTTTAACAGGGAGAAATGCAAAGTACTACATCTGGGCAATAAAAATGGAAAAAGCATATATAGAATGGGAGGAATAGGGCTAAGTGACAGCACATGTGAAAAAGACTTGGGTATACTAATAGATCACAGACTGAATATGAGTCAACAGTGTGATGCAGCAGCAAAAAAGGCAAATGCAATTCTAGGATGTATTAACAGAAGCATACAGTCTAGATCACGTGAAGTCATTATTTCCCTCTACTCCTCTTTGGTCAGACCTCATCTGGAATATTGTGTCCAGTTTTGGGCACCACATTTTAAAAAAGACATCAACAAACTGGAGCAAGTTCAGAAAAGAGCGACCAGAATGGTGACCGGTCTGCAAACCCTGTCTTATGAGGAAAGGTTGCAGGATTTGGGAATGTTTAGTTTGCAAAAGAGAAGACTGAGAGGAGACTTAATAGCTGTCTACAAATATCTAAAGGGCTGTCACATTGTAGAAGGATCAACTTTATTCTCATTTGCACAAGGAAAGACTAGAAGCAATGGGATGAAACTGAATGGGAGGAGACACAGATTAGATATTAGAAAAAACTTTTTGACAGTTAGAGTGATCAATGAGTGGAACAGGCTGCCACGAGAAGTGGTGAGTTCTCCTTCAATGGAAGTCTTCAAACAGAGGCTGGACAGACATCTGACTGGGATGATTTAGCGAATCCTGCTTTGAGCAGGGGGTTGGACCAGATGGCCCAGGAGGTCCCTTCCAACTCTACGATTCTATGATTCTATGATTAGACTTTGGTTGGGGCAACTTTAAAATATAATAATGATAATGGTCCTGTCTAGTGACAAGTTTATTTTACAGGCTTCTGGAGAAAGGCACAATACCAGTCATTCAAGGGTTAATTCTTTGGAACACTGAGAGGGACTTTCTAGCCAATGAAACCACAGTATAAAACACCTGTGATAACTATGGCAACTGCGCTGATGTCATAAACACATACATCTATGATGCAGGAGAAGATTCCAGAACCACAAGTCATTCAGCCGTAGACGGAGCCATACTTGATGTGTCTGGAGACCTGGAGCTTCATCACTCCACAATGGGAGGAAGGGGACACCGCCTAGCCAGCCAGATCAGCCATAGCGCCTAGCCAGCCAGATCAATGGGGTGACAGATGTTGCAGCCAGATCTCCCTCACGTCCGGTACTCGCCGCCTTCACTTTATGTGTACGGCCTGGAGAGGTCGCATTAGGCTTCTCCAAAACAAATATGACACAATGTACAAATTCAGGTACAATTTGCTGTTACATGTTGGCACTAACCTTCTAAGCCCAAGGGAAGGGCAGTCCTGCAGCCATGGTTCCCTAGAGGTTTCCACTACAGGGGGTTTTTCCTCTCCTGAGTGCTGAAGGACGATTCTTTGTGAGTTCTGCCATTTTCAGTGTCTCTTTCATAGTAATTGGCTGATTCTAAATTTCAGACACTGAAAGAAATAATAATGATGAGATTTGGAATAAAATTCGGTCAATTTAACATCCAATAAAAGTGTTTTGTGTGTTTCTTTCACAATCTTCGGTTGGTGAGATTTTGTTGGGGGATGAGGATCCAGCATCTATGATCAAGCCATGAAGCCAGATATGAAGTCAGAGCAATTTAACCCTGCGCTGGAAGACAGGACGGAGCAGAGATGACAAAGTGTGACTGCACAATTAGCACAAGTTCACACTCTTCCTCCCATTCAGATACACGAGGGGATTCAGGGCAGAGTTGGGACTAAAAAGCAGCCCTGGCACACAAAATTCACCAGCCCACATGCAATAAGTGTCCTCAACCCAAATCGTAGAACACTGATAGGTCATGTAGGATTTTGCTTTATCCGTTACCAGGGCCAAAACAAAGTATTTTGGGTGCCCAAGGCAGATGAAGCCGAAGGCGCCCATTTTGCATTTCTACCCAGCTAATTCTTCCCTTTTCCTTTAGGTCTATGACATCATGTGATTAATAACTGATGAGCTGAATCCTTCTAAGTCAGGCCCATATACATTTGTATCTCATGAACCTACAACTCCCAGTATGTCCTTAACAATGGTAAGGAGATGCTGGGAGTTATCAGTCTTTATCAGACTGTGGACTATACAGGAACCATAGTACTGATGAGACGCAGTCAGTACCAATAGCTAAAAATGTACATCCTGGTACCTTATAGGTGACCTCTTCTCAGATTGAGTCTTTTCTTTCTCTTAGGCCTGTTTCACACTTCAGTTTTCTGGCGTTAGTCAAAATCCGCCAGTGTGCAAAAGCGGATCCGTTTCCGTCTTGTGGCAAACGGATGCAACTGGATCCGTTTTTTGTACGGATCCGCTTTAGACGCTAGTGCATGAAATTTAAAGTAAGGCCTGTTTCACGAGAGAGAGAGAGAGATTTAGCTGCCAGAATGGGATTTGGGGTTAAATATCATGAAAGGACATTCATTCGGGCATGCTCAGTATAAAAAGGAGGATCCGATGGCAGATTCCGTCAATTAACGGTTGGCAACGGATCCACCGCCTTTTCTCATCCACATCTCGCTTCTTAAGGCCCCTTTCACACTCCAGTCTTTTGCAATCAGTCACAATCCGTCAAAGTGTTCAGATCCGTCAAGTGGACGGATCCTGCGTATATTGCAAAAAACTAATGCACTGGATCTGTTTTTATGACTGATCCGTTGTAGCAGCCTTGCTGTAGGAATTAAAGAAACAGAATTCTGGAGTGAGAGAGAGAGAAGGATTTTGTGCCAGAATAGAAAAAGCAGCCGCAGGGGGTTAAAATAAAGGAAGAAAAATGATTCCGGGCATGCTCAGTTTTAAAAGACGGAATCCGTCGCTATCCGACTTTTCGACGTACACAAAAAACGTTCATCTGTCCGTTGTCTCCGGCCGACGGACAGAGATTTTCTGATGGATCCGTTGGACGACAGATGAAACGTGTGGCCATCCGTCACTAATACAAGTCTATGAGAAAAAAACGGATCCAGCATGAAAAAATGATGGAAAGCCAAAACTATAAATTATATATATATATATATATATATATATATATATATATATATATATATATATATATATTTGTATTCCAAATTATAATGTGATGACATAAAAATCTGAATAATAAATATATCAATACATCTTGCCAAAATTTGTATAATATCAGCACCAGAAAAAAATAAATAAAAAATATGTAAAAAAAAATTGCTAAGTGCTAAAATATATCGCTCAAAAAACTTTTTTCTATTAATAATGTGTAAGTTAAATATATAGTGTAGACAATAATATCGTGAAAAGTACTACCATAATATTCTAAAAATTGCACTAAAAAGTGCTATAGTGCTGTAAAACAAAAATTGTGCAAAAGTGAAAAGTATTGCAAGATATAGAATTAAATCCACTGTAAATGATTCAGTACTATAAAGTGCTAGAGGACAAAACATACAATGCACATTGAAAATAAATGAATATACAAGTATAACCAAGAAATAATGTTCTCCAAAAAGTACTGCAATGCTATAGATGAATTGCAGAGTACTGCAAAATATGAGGGATAAATACAAATGAAAGTTTACGTATACTAAAATATGCCAAGATATAAATTACTATAATATGACCCAGTAATATAAGGTGTTATAGTGCTACACCGCCATACACATTAAGTTTGGAGCTGTGACCAAGCTCACCCCAGCGAAGAGCGCTTGACACTGGACGCCAGAGTCCGTGGCTGCACGGGTACAACAGTCCCAGCAGCCAAATCCGGAGGGCAGGAGACTGCAGGCCTCCTGACCCCATCACACACCTGAACGCACAGCAGCATACCAGAGCCAGAGCCACCACGAAGGAGTGACACCTGTGAAAGGCTCAAGCTGCCTGACATACAGGCAAGGACTAAAGAACCTTAAGGAATTGAGGGTAAACTGATTAAATTTGCTGATGACACAAAGCTAGGAGGGATAGATAATACTAGAGAAGAGAGAGAGAGGATTCAAAAAGATTTAAATAAACTGGAGAAGTGGGCAGCAACTAACAGAATGGTTTTTAACAGGGAGAAATGCAAAGTACTACATCTGGGCAATAAAAATGAAAAAAGCATATATAGAATGGGAGGAATAGGGCTAAGTGACAGCACATGTGAAAAAGACTTGGGTATACTAATAGATCACAGACTGAATATGAGTCAACAGTGTGATGCAGCAGCAAAAAAGGCAAATGCAATTCTAGGATGTATTAACAGAAGCATACAGTCTAGATCACGTGAAGTCATTATTTCCTTCTACTCCTCTTTGGTCAGACCTCATCTGGAATATTGTGTCCAGTTATGGGCACCACATTTTAAAAAAGACATCAACAAACTGGAGCAAGTTCAGAAAAGAGCGACCAGAATGGTGACCGGTCTGCAAACCCTGTCTTATGCGGAAAGGTTGCAGGATTTGGGAATGTTTAGTTTGCAAAAGAGAAGACTGAGAGGAGACTTAATAGCTGTCTACAAATATCTAAAGGGCTGTCACATTGTAGAAGGATCAACTTTATTCTCATTTGCACAAGGAAAGACTAGAAGCAATGGGATGAAACTGAATGGGAGGAGACACAGATTAGATATTAGAAAAAACTTTTTGACAGTTAGAGTGATCAATGAGTGGAACAGTCTGCCACGAGAAGTGGTGAGTTCTCCTTCAATGGAAGTCTTCAAACAGAGGCTGGACAGACATCTGACTGGGATGATTTAGCGAATCCTGCTTTGAGCAGGGGGTTGGACCAGATGGCTCAGGAGGTCCCTTCCAACTCTACGATTCTATGATTCTATGAACAGAGGACTGAGCATAGCTTTAGACCTCATGGGACAGTGTAGAAAGGAGGCCTCCAACCCATCTGGCTTAGTGGATCCTAAATTGCTTCCAGGCTGGCTGGATCTCCATTACCATCAGTACTCAGTGCCCTGGTTTGCAACTCAAAATGTGAGTAAAAGCGTAAAGACTGCACCCCGCTGTGTTCTCCTGTTTATTTGCTGCGTCACCTCAGCCCTGCATTACATCCATCATCACCATCTTTTATAATATAATTGCCCTGAGACTTAGCTCTACCTGTGGAGAGCTGTACCAACTCTGCTGCATCACCATCAGCCTCAGCGGTCTTTTTAAGCAGCGTCGGCTATCCCTTGCCGAATACCACAGGTGGCGTCACAAACTACAGTGGGGAAAAAAAGTATTTAGTCAGTCAGCAATAGTGCAAGTTCCACCACTTAAAAAGATGAGAGGCGTCTGTAATTTACATCATAGGTAGACCTCAACTATGGGAGACAAACTGAGAAAAAAAAATCCAGAAAATCACATTGTCTGTTTTTTTTCATTTTATTTGCATATTATGGTGGAAAATAAGTATTTGGTCAGAAACAAGCAAACAAGATTTCTGGCTCTCACAGACCTGTAACTTCTTCTTTAAGAGTCTCCTCTTTCCTCCACTCATTACCTGTGGTAATGGCACCTGTTTAAACTTGTTATCAGTATAAAAAGACACCTGTGCACACCCTCAAACAGTCTGACTCCAAACTCCACTATGGTGAAGACCAAAGAGCTGTCAAAGGACACCAGAAACAAAATTGTAGCCCTGCACCAGGCTGGGAAGACTGAATCTGCAATAGCCAACCAGCTTGGAGTGAAGAAATCAACTGTGGGAGCAATAATTAGAAAATGGAAGACATACAAGACCACTGATAATCTCCCTCGATCTGGTGCTCCACGCAAAATCCCACCCCGTGGGGTCAGAATGATCACAAGAACGGTGAGCAAAAATACCAGAACCACGCGGGGGGACCTAGTGAATGAACTGCAGAGAGCTGGGACCAATGTAACAAGGCCTACCATAAGTAACACACTACGCCACCATGGACTCAGATCCTGCAGTGCCAGACGTGTCCCACTGCTTAAGCCTGTACATGTCCGGGCCCGTCTGAAGTTTGCTAGAGAGCATTTGGATGATCCAGAGGAGTTTTGGGAGAATGTCCTATGGTCTGATGAAACCAAACTGGAACTGTTTGGTAGAAACACAACTTGTCGTGTTTGGAGGAAAAAGAATACTGAGTTGCATCCATCAAACACCATACCTACTGTAAAGCATGGTGGTGGAAACATCATGCTTTGGGGCTGTTTCTCTGCAAAGGGGCCAGGTCGACTGATCCGGGTACATGAAAGAATGAACGGGGCCATGTATTGTGAGATTTTGAGTGCAAACCTCCTTCCATCAGCAAGGGCATTGAAGATGAAACGTGGCTGGGTCTTTCAACATGACAATGATCCAAAGCACACCGCCAGGGCAACGAAGGAGTGGCTTCGTAAGAAGCATTTCAAGGTCCTGGAGTGGCCTAGCCAGTCTCCAGATCTCAACCCTATAGAAAACCTTTGGAGGGAGTTGAAAGTCCGTGTTGCCAAGCGAAGAGCCAAAAACATCACTGCTCTAGAGGAGATCTGCATGGAGGAATGGGCCAACATACCAACAACAGTGTGTGGCAACCTTGTGAAGACTTACAGAAAACGTTTGACCTCTGTCATTGCCAACAAAGGATATATCACAAAGTATTGAGATGAAATTTTGTTTCTGACCAAATACTTATTTTCCACCATAATATGCAAATAAAATGAAAAAAAAACAGACAATGTGATTTTCTGGATTTTTTTTTCTCAGTTTGTCTCCCATAGTTGAGGTCTACCTATGATGTAAATTACAGACGCCTCTCATCTTTTTAAGTGGTGGAACTTGCATTATTGCTGACTGACTAAATACTTTTTTCCCCACTGTATATCTTATATAGGGTCCAGGATCCAGCAGGATGATGAGGAGCTCTCCTAGCCAGCGTCCTCTCCCGATCACGGCATAGCCACGCCCCACCTTGAGATTGTTGATATCTTTCAACAATTTTGGTTCTCAAGTCCTCACAGTTCTCATCTTCTCTTTATGTCCTCCATGCTTAGTGTGGCACAGAGACATACATTGCAAAGATTGAGTCAACTTCTCCCCTTTTTATCTGGTGTCAGGTGTTATTTTCATATTGCCCCCAATTGGTTTTAAATTCTGCCTGGAATCTGCCTTAAAAAGATCCTCAAAACCACTGCAAAAAGTGAATATAATCCACAGCAATCCTACACAATGATCCCCCACTTATCGCGGGCATTACATTCTAAACCTCCAACACGATAGTTGAATATCCCCCAAGTAAGAAACTTACATTTATTTTAGCATTTATATATTTTAAGGATTTACAAACCCCTCCCACACACTTATTTACCATTACCAGTCCCTTATTAATCGGCCCCAGTTCCTTATTAACCTTTTGCACCTTTTTATAAACACTACTTATGTTCATAAACAAATTCTACATGATGAAGATGATGAATTAGCTGTGTAGTACTGATGATTGAAGGTGATGAAAATGGGATGAATGTACAGTACTGTACTGCACAGCATGGAAGAGCATTACAGCTCTCCTATTGGCACCACTTCATCAGGAGCTTCTTCAGGTGAGGCAGTAGTATCTTCAGCCTCATCCGTAACTTTTACTACCACTAAATGCGTAACCAACCTCTTGTTCGAGTGATGAACATAGTCATGGAGAGATGCTGGTTCTGCTTCTTATGAACCATACGGAGGTCCTATTCCTCAGCCAATCAATGAAATACATTGCCCATTATGACCATGGTTACAAGTCGATCAAGTGTTGGGCCAACCTCCTCCTCTTCTTAAACCCGTTGTTCAAACTGTTCCTCATCCTCTTCTTCACTTGCTGAAGGGTGTTTCCGTCTTCAGTAGTCATGTCACTGAAGCCCTCTCCTCCCGGTATTTTCACCAGCTTCACAGCCTAATCCACCGCAGAGTGATACATTTCATCAAGAGAAAGTCTGACACATCATTTTCTTTATGGTTTTTTGAACATTTTTTCAATATATTTTTTGTTTTTAACCCCTTCACCCCCAAGGGTGGTTTGCACGTTCATGACCGGGCCAATTTTTACAATTCTGACCACTGTACCTTTATGAGGTCATAACTCTGGAACGCTTCCATGGATCCCGGTGATTCTGACATTGTTTTGTCGTGACATATTGTACTTCATGTTAGTGGTAAAATTTCATTCAAATAACTTGTGTTTATTTGTGAAAAAAATGGAAATTCGCAATTTTCCAACTTTGAATTTTTATGCCCTTAAATCACGGAGATATGGCACACAAAAAACTTGATAACTAACATTTCCCACATGTTTACTTTACATCAGCACAATTTTGGAACCAAAATTTTTTTTTGTTAGGAAGTTATAAGGGTTAAAAGTTGACCAGCGATTTCTCATTTTTACAACACCATTTTATTTTTAGGACCACATCACATTTGAAGCCACTTTGAGGGGTCTTTTTGATAGAAAATACCCAAAAGTGACACCATTCTAAAAACTGCACCCCTTAAGGTGCTCAAAACCACATTCAAGAAGTTTATTAACCCTTTAGGTGCGTCACAGGAATTTTTTTGAATATTTAAAAAAAAAAATGAACATCTAACTTTTTTTCACAAAAAAAGTACTTCAGGTACAATTTTTTTTATTTTACCAAGGGTAACAGGAGAGATTGGACTGCAAAAGTTATTGTGCAATTTGTCCTGAGTACGCTGATACCCGATTTGTGGGGGAGGAACGACTGTTTCGGCGCATGGCAGAGCTCAGAATGGAAGGAGCGCCGTTTGACTTTTTCAATGCAAAATTGGCTGGAATTCAGATCGGACGCCATGTCACGTTTGGAGAGTCCCTGATGTACCTAAACAGTGGAAACCCCCTACAAGTGACCCCATTTTGGAAACTAGACCCCCCAAGGAACTTATCTAGATATGTGGTGAGAACTTTGAACCCACAAGGGCTTTACAGAAGTTTATAACGTATAGCGGTACAATTAAAAAAATAATATTTTTTCCACAAAAATGATCTTTTCACCCCAATTTTTATTTTCCCAAGGGTATCAGGACCCTAAAAGTTATTGTGCAATTTGTCCTGAGTATGCTGATACCCCACATGTGGGGGTAAACCACTATTTGGGCGCATGGCAGAGCTCGGAAGGGAAGCAGCGCCATTTGACATTTTTGGCTGGAATTGAGATCGGACACCATGTCGCGATTGGAAAACCCCTGATGTACCTAAACAGTGGAAACCCCCCCACATATAACACCATTTTGGAAACTAGACCCCCTAAGGAACTTATCTAGATGTGAGGTGAGCACTTTGAACCCCCAAGGGCTTCACAGAAGTTTATAATGCCAGGGCATGAAAATAAAAAAATCGTTTTTTTTCCACAAACATGATCAATTAGTCCCCAATTGTTTTATTTTCCCAAGGGTAACAGGAGAAATTGAACCCCAAAAGTTGTTGTCCAATTTGTCCTGAGTACGCTGACACCCCATATGTGGGAGAAAACTACTGTATGGACACACGTCAGGGCTCGGAAGGGAAGTAGTGACGTTTTGGAATGCAGACTTTGATGGAATGGTCTGCAGGTGTCATGTTGCCTTTGGAGAGCCCCTAATGTACCTAAACAGTGGAAACACCGACAAATGACCCCATTTTGGAAACGAGAACCCCTAAGGAACTTATCTAGATGTGTGCTGAGCACTTTGAACCCCCAAGTGCTTCACAGAAGTTTATAACGCTCGGACGTGAAAATAAAAAAATCATTTTTTCCACAAAAATGATATTTTTGCCCCCAATTTTTTATTTTCCTAAGGGTTACAGGAGAAATTGGACCCCAAAAATTGTTTTGCAATTTGTCCTGAGTAGGCTGATACCCTACATGTAGGGTAAAACACCGTTTGGCGCATGGCAGAGCTTGGAAAGGAAGGAGCACCATATGACATTTTCAACTCAGAATTGGCCGGAATTGAGATCAGACGCAATGTTGCATTTGGAGAGCCCCTGATGTGCCCAAGCAGTGGAAACCCCCAATTCTAACTCCAACCCGAACCCCAACACACCCCTAACCCTAATCTCAGCCCTAACCCTAACCCTAACCCAAGCCCTAACCCTAACCCTAGCCCTAACGGAAAAATGGAAATAAATACATTTTTTTTATTTTATTATTTTTCCCTAACTAAGGGGGTGATAACGAGGGGTTTGATTTACTATTTATGGCGGTTTTTATATTTGGCAGCTGTCGCACGCTAAAAGACGCTTTTTATTGTAAAAATAGTTTTTGCATCACCACATATTGAGAGCTATAATTTTTCCGTATTTTGACCCACCGAGTCATGTGAGGTCTTATTTTTTGCGGGACGAGTTGACGTTTTTATCGGTACCATTTTCGGGCACGTGACATTTTTTGATCGCTTTTTATTCCGATTTTTGGGACGCAGAATGAACAAAAACCAGCGTTTCATGAATTTCTTTTGGGGGAGTGCGTTTACACCGTTCTGCGTGCAGTAAAATTGATAAAGCGGTTTTATTCTTCGGGTCAGTACGGTTACAGCGATACCTCATTTAGGTCGTTTTTTAGGTTTTGTCGGTTTTATGCAATGAAAACTATTTTATATAAAAAATAATTATTTTTGCATCGCTTTATTCTGCGAGCTATAACTTTTTTATTTTTTCACTGATGATGCTGTGTGGCGGCTTTTTTTTGTGGGACAAGATGCCATTTTCAGCGGTACCATGGATATTTATATGCGTCTTTTTGATCGCGCGTTATTACACTTTTTGTTTGGCGGTATGATAAATCATTTTTTGCTTCGTTTTTTATTTTTATTTTTTAAGGGGTTCGCTAAAGGGGTTAACTAACGGGACAGTTTTATAGGGCGGGTCGTTACGGACGCGGCGATACCTAATATGTGTACTTTTATTTTATTTATTTTTTTCAAAAAATGAATTTATTGGGGAATATTTTTTTTTTTTTTTTTACTAATTTATTTGGCGATTTTTTTAAAATTATTTTTACACTTTTTTTTAATTTTTTTTTTTACTTTATTACACATTCCCAGGTGGGACATCACTGTCCTGTGACAGATCGCTGATCTGTCACAGGCATTGAAGCAGACTTCCTCTTGCCTGCGCTTTGCAGGCACTGAGGAAGCCAGCTTCCTGCAGGCCCCTGAAGGCCCCCGTCGCCATCTTGGATTCGGGGGCCTGGAGGAAAGGAGCCCCCCGCAGCAGCGCTGCACATTGCGCTGCTGTGGGGGGCTCAGGGAAGCACGGAGGGAGCCCCCTCCCTGCCGATGCTTCCCTTTAACTCCATCAAACATGATCGCGGTGTGCAAGGGGTTAACGTGTCGGGGGCGGTCCGTGACCGTCCCTGACACATTGTGCCGGGTGTCAGCTGTGATAATCAGCTGACACCCGGCCGCGATCAGCGGTGCTCACCACATGGGCGCCGCTGATCGCTGAGACGTACTATCCCGTCCATGGGCATAGGGGCCCAGGTCCCATGGACGGGATAGTACGTCGGATGGCAGGAAGGGGTTAAATATTTGATAGACTCGAAAAAAAACAAGAAGTGGGAGAAAAGGTAGTCACTTATTAATGAGACAAACAGAAGAATATTTACCGTATACACTCGTGTATAAGCCGAGTTTTTCAGCACTTTTTTTGTGCTGAAAACACCCCCCTTGGCTTATACACGAGTCACGGTCCCAGAAAGCCGGCAGAGGAGGGGAGCAGCAGGTCACAGAGGCCACCAGCTTCCATCACACCATACTCACATGCCTGCACGCCTCTCCGCTCCCTTAGGTGTGGAGTGCATATTCATTACCTTAATGAGCAGTACCACATGATCACTCGACAGGAAGAGCTGCAGGCTCCGGCTGTAACGTCTGTCTGCGGTCTGGGCTGCAGCCAGACAACACCCCGAGAAACACTGATACCCTTTACCCCTATACAGGGATCTGGATTTATAGCAGAGCCCAGGAGGTGCTGTCTGAATAGGAGCAGTGGCCAGAGCAGGACGGTCGCCAGAGAGGGAGTTCCAATACAGGACAAAAACGTGGTAGTATCTGGGTCTAAACCAGTCGGGCAGCAGGGTACAAAAACGTTAGGCAGAAGCAGAGTCAGAAGTCCAGGCCAAGGTCAGAGTTATTCAACTATAGTAATTCACACAGTAACACGCAGGGGAACCAAGAATATATCCGGCGGCTTGCAAGACCAGTCCCAAGGTATTTGAGGGATCAGGTCACCCCTCACAGGTTCCTGGACTGCTGATGTCATCAGTACCGCCCCCAGGACCAGGCCAGATGATGATGCAGTAACCTTCTGATGACTGACAGAGGGGCGGAGCCTGCGCCCACCAGATGCCTGCACAGGTGCCCTTACTCTGTCAGCACCATAACTCACGGGCGAGTGACCGCGCCCAGAACAGCAGACCCCGAATTAAAAGGCAACGTGACAGACCGGCGCCTCCTAGAGGCTAAAGCCGGGACAGTAGGCCCTGAGTCTGATGCGACGGAACCACGGCCCCTCCCAGTGGCCGAGGCATTAACAGCCGTCCCTGAGTCTAACGACGAAGTGGCGGTCCGGCGCCTCCTAGTGGCCGCGACCGAAACAGCAGGCCCCAAGTCTGGCGGCGACGTGACAGTACCCCCCCTTCCAAGAGGGGCCTCCGGACCCTCAAAACCCGGTTTGTCCTGGTGAAGGAGGTGAAACCTTCTAATTAATGCCTTGGCATGGATGTTCCTTGCGGGGACCCAGGACCTCTCCTCCGGGCCGTAGCCCTTCCAGTGTACAAGATACTGTATGGAGCCTCTCACCAGGCGGGAGTCAAGGATACCCTGGACTTCATACTCTAAAGCTCCCCCGACCGAAACAGGAGGAGGGGGGGACTGGACAGGGTGAATCGGAGAACAATAAGGCTTGCGGAGAGACCTGTGGAATACGTTAGGTAATTTGAATGTGGAAACTGTGGAAGTTTTAAGCGGAAGGCTACTGGGTTAACCACCTCGATAATTTCGTATGGGCCGATGAACCTGGGACCCAGTTTGGCAGATGGTACCTTAAGCTTGATATTTTTTGTAGAGAGACAAACCTTATCGCCACCTCCCAGGTGCGGCCCCTTAGATCGTCGTCTATTTGAGGACGAAGCCTGTCTAACCTGAGCCCCTTACAAATTTGAATTAACCTCAGACCAAATCGTTTTCAGCCGATGTATATTTTGCTCAACCCCAGGGAGCTCCGACATCCTGGCCGAAAACGACTCAAAGCGCGGATGTAGTCCCAGGTTACAGAAAAAGGGGGTAGGTTTAATGGAGTCCTGATATCGATTATTGAGCGCGAATTCAGCCAATGGCAGATGTTCCACCCAATCGGACTGATGTCCTGACACATAACAGCGGAGGTATTGAATCATAGAATTGTAGAGTTGGAAGGGACCTCCTGGGCCATCTGGTCCAAACCCCTGCTCAAAGCAGGATTCGCTAAATCATCCCAGTCAGATGTCTGTCCAGCCTCTGTTTGAAGACATCCATTGAAGGAGAACTCACCACTTCTCGTGGCAGCTTGTTCCACTCATTGATCACTCTAACTGTCAAAAAGTTTTTTCTAATATCTAATCTGTGTCTCCTCCCATTCAGTTTCATCCCATTGCTTCTAGTCTTTCCTTGTGCAAATGAGAATAAAGTTGATCCTTCTACAATGTGACAGCCCTTTAGATATTTGTAGACAGCTATTAAGTCTCCTCTCAGTCTTCTCTTTTGCAAACTAAACAATCCCAAATCCTGCAACCTTTCCTCATAAGACAGGGTTTGCAGACCGGTCACCATTCTGATTGCTCTTTTCTGAACTTGCTCCAGTTTGTTGATGTCTTTTTTAAAATGTGGTGCCCATAACTGGACACAATATTCCAGATGAGGTCTGACCAAAGAGGAGTAGAGGGAAATAATGACTTCACGTGATCTAGACTGTATGCTTCTGTTAATACATCCTAGAATTGCATTTGCTTTTTTTGCTGCTGCATCACACTGTTGACTCATATTCAGTCTGTGATCTATTAGTATACCCAAGTCTTTTTCACATGTGCTGTTGCTTAGGCCTATTCCTCCCATTCTATATATGCTTTTTTCATTTTTATTGCCCAGATGTAGTACTTTGCATTTCTCCCTGTTAAAAACCATTCTGTTAGTTGCTGCCCACTTCTTCAGTTTATTTAAATCGTTTTGAATCCTCTCTCTCTCTTCTCTAGTATTAGCTATCCCTCCTAGCTTTGTGTCATCAGCAAATTTAATCAGTTTACCCTCAATTCCTTCATCTAAATCGTTGATAAAGATGTTGAACAATACAGGGCCCAGGACAGAGCCCTGTGGTACCCCACTTGAGACATTCTTCCAACTGGATGTGCAGCCATTTACGACCACTCTTTGGGTCCGATCACTAAGCCAGTTATGAATCCACCTAACAGTTGCCTTGTCCATTCCATACTTAGTCATTTTTTCAATAAGGATTGTATGAGAGACTTTGTCAAATGCTTTGCTGAAGTCAAGATATACTATATCTACAGCATTTCCTTGATCCACCCAATCAGTGATACCGTCATAGAAGGAAATTAAGTTAGTCTGACTTGACTTATTAGTTACAAACCCATGCTGACTCTGTTTAATCACTTCATTCTTATCCAGGTATTGACATACATGTTGTTTAATAATTTGTTCAAAGATCTTTCCTGGTATAGAAGTCAGACTCACCGGCCTATAGTTGCCTGGGTCCACCTTCTTCCCCTTTTTGAAGATAGGAACAACATTTGCTCTTCTCCAGTCTTCTGGCACTTCTCCTGTCCTCCAAGAATTTTCAAAGATTATGGAGAGGGGTTCAAAAATTTCTTCTGCTATCTCCTTCAGTACTCTGGGGTGTAATTCATCTGGACTTGGAGACTTGAATTCATTTAGGTTAGCTAAGTGTTTCCTCACTATCTTTCTGTTTATAGATATCCTGGATTCTTCTGTTCCCTTAATAGGACAGTGAATAACAGTTGATGTTACATTTCCTTTCTGAGAGAAAACAGATGCAAAATAGGAATTTAAAAGTTCAGCCTTCTCAACATCCTGTCTGACCATTTCATCATTTTCATCCTGTAAAAATCCTATAGCATCCTTGACTTTTCTTTTACTTTTGACATATCCCCAAAATCCTTTATTATTGCTTTTGACATCTCTTGCAAGCCTCAATTCATTTTCAGCTTTAGCTAATCTGATTTGTGCCCTGCAGGTTCTGCAGACAGCATAATATTCTTCTTTAGATATGCCTCCCTCTTTCCATTTTAGAAACATTTTTTTTGTTCCAGAGTTTGGTTAGTACGTTCAGTTTGACCATTGGTCTCGGGATGGTATGCCGAGGAGAAGGACAACTCCACACCGATGCGTCTACAGAACGCCCTCCAGAACTTCGAGACAAACTGGGTACCCCTGTCGGACACAATATTTGTCGGAACGCCGTATGTGCAGAATGAACAGCTTACTTAAAGTTTCAGAGTTAGGCAAGCCAGACAGGGGAATAACATGACACTGCTTGCTGAACCTGTCTACCACCACCCAGATACAAGTTTTCCCATCTGAGGGTGGCAAATCTGTAATGAAGTCCATGGAGATGTGGGTCCATGGACTCTCAGGGGTGGGCAAGGACTGAAGCCAGCCGGCAGGGCGGCTATGGAGGGATTTGGCACGGGCACAGACTTCACACGCAGAAACATAGTCTTTACAGTCCTTGGCCACCGTCGGCCACCAAAAGTTCCTGGTTACCAGCCTGGTGGTATTATTGAGACCGGGATGGCCTGCCAGGACAGAGTCGTGTGATTCTTTTAGAACCTGCAGACGAAGGTTAGCTGGAACAAACAATTTTTTGGGGGGCGTAGCGTCAGGGGCTTGCTCTGAAGACCTACGGATCTCCTCCAGAAGGTCCAAAGACACTGCCGACACGACGATTCCATTAGCCAATATCGGTACTGGTTCACAGTCCTCGGTCTGTGTGGGGCAAAAACTGCGAGAGAGGGCATCTGCCCTCACATTTTTAGTACCGGGGCGAAAAGTAATTAAAAAATCAAACCTGGAGAAAAAACAGGCCCACCTGGCCTGCCTGGGATTTAGTCTCTTAGCTGACTCTAGGTAGGTTAAGTTTTTGTGGTCTGTAATAACAGTGACCTTGTGTTTGGCACTTTTGAGGAAGTGGCGCCATTCCTCGAAGGCCCATTTGATCGCCAATAATTCTCAATTACCAATGTCATAGTTTCTCTCCGTGGTAGAGAATTTGTGGGAGAAAAACGCACACAGGCGAGTGAGGGATGCAGTGCCTTGTGATAGCACTGCTCCCACTCCGACCTCGGAGGCATCCACTTCCACAACAAATGGGCGGTCTAAGTCCGGTTGCACCAAAACTGGGTTGCCACGAAGCACTCTTTCAGTGTGGAAAATGCCTGAATAGCCTCAGGATTCCAATTGGTCACGTCCGCCCCTTTTCGGGTAAGGTCCGTGAGTGGCTTGGCAATCTCCGAGAAACCCCTGATAAACTTGCGGTAGTAATTCGCGAATCCCAAAAACTGCTGCAGCGTCTTCAGCGATTTGGGTTGCACCCAAGCCTTAATAGGTTGAATCTTGGCAGGATCCATGCGAAACCCCTTGCCTGAGACCATGTATCCTAAAAACTGTACCTCTTCGGCAAAGAAAACACATTTTTCCAGTTTCGCAAACAAAGAGTGTTCTCGCAGTCTCTGCTGCACCGACCTGACGTGTTGAGTATGTGTCACAGGGTCAGCAGAGTAAATCAAAATGTCATCAAGATACACGACGACATACACCCCACAAATGTCTCTGAAAACATCATTGACGAAGTGTTGAAATACTGCAGGCGCGTTACTGAGTCCGAACGGCATTACCAGGTATTCAAAGTGACCAAGAGGTGTATTAAAGGCCGTTTTCCATTCGTCACCGTTTCTTATGCGGACCAGATTATATGCCCCCCGGAGGTCAAGTTTAGTAAACCAGTGGGCTCCCAGTAGCTGATTAAACAGATCAGGAATGAGTGGAAGCGGATACTGGTTTTTTACAGTAATAGCGTTAAGCTCACGACAATCTATACATGGTCTGAGTCCACCATCTTTTTTTCCTACAAAGAAAAACCCAGCCCCTACAGGTGAAGTGGAGGGTCTAATACAACCTTTTCGCAGGCTGTCTGCTATGTAGTCATTCATGGCTACACGCTCAGGACCAGAGAGGTTAAATATTCTCTCCTTAGGGAGGCGGGCACCTGGGACCAAGTCGATAGGACAGTGATACTCTCTATGAGGAGGTAGTTTCTCAGACTCCACTATGGAGAAGACATCTTCATAATCTCTGAGCGCATATGGAATAGAGGGGTTTTTAATTTTAACTTGGTTCACTGACAGTGACATACAGTTACTCTGACACCGTGGACTCCAGCGCACGATATCACCTAAGCGCCAGTCAATAACCGGATTATGCTGGTGCAACCATGGCATGCCTAACATAACCGGATTAGATAAATTATGTAGAACAAAAAATGATATCTGTTCGTTGTGTAATGCCCCCACTGACATAGTAATGTCTGCAGTAACAAACTCCACTCCACCCTGGATAATGCATGTACCATTGATAGCAGTGGTCTGAAAAGGGGCATTAAGTCTTAGCAGTGGTACACCGAGATTCCTTGCGAGCAAAAAATCCATGAAATAGCCCGCAGAACCACAATCCACATAAGCCTTCACATACAGGGATTTATTAGAAAATGAGTGTGAGACGGGTAACAAAAGTTTAGCCGCATTTGCGGGCAATACCTGAGCCTCTGTGCCAGCGCGACCAGAGCTGCCCAGAGGCCGACGTCCCAGGAATGTGGATCTCTGACGCTCAGCATTTCCCTGGCCTCCAGGCTGCAGCATGCTGGTGTAGGAAGATGGGAGTGTTCCTTCAGGCTGTGCTCTGGAGCAGGTGTTAGGCCAGGAAATCAGCTCAGACAGAAGAAGAAAAAAAAAAAATTCAGGAGACTGCTTTTATATATGGTGAACATATACACAAAAAGCAAGTTTTTTTTCCTTGTATTATTTTGGGCCGGATATAATGTAACGTCCGTCTGCGGTCTGGGCTGCAGCCAGACAACACCCCGAGAAACACTGATACCCTTTACCCCTATACAGGGATCTGGATTTATAGCAGAGCCCAGGAGGTGCTGTCTGAATAGGAGCAGTGTCCAGAGCAGGACGGTCGCCAGAGAGGGAGTTCCAATACAGGACAAAAACGTGGTAGTATCCGGGTCTAAACCAGTCGGGCAGCAGGGTACAAAAACGTTAGGCAGAAGCAGAGTCAGAAGTCCAGGCCAAGGTCTGAGTCATAACCAGGAGGGCAGCAGAGATACAAAATCGTTAGGCAGAAGCAGAGTCAGAAGTCCAGGCCAAGGTCAGAGTCATAAATCAGGAGGGCAGCAGAGGTACAGAATCGTTAGGCAGAAGCAGAGTCAGAAGTCCAGGCCAAGGTCATAGTTATTCAACTATAGCAAGTAACACACAGGGGAACCAAGAATATATCCGGCGGCTTGCAAGACCATTCCCAAGGTATTTGAGGGATCAGGTCACCCCTCACAGGTTCCCGGACTGCTGATGTCATCAGTACCGCCCCAGGACCAGGCCAGATGATGATGCAGTAACCTTCTGATGACTGACAGAGGACCGGAGCCTGCGCCCACCAGATGCCTGCACAGGTGCCCTTACTCTGTCAGCACCATAACTCACGGGCGAGTCACGGCGCCTCCTAGTGACCGCGCCCAGAACAGCAGACCCCGAATTAAAAGGCAACGTGACAGACCGGCGCCTCCTAGAGGCTAAAGCCGGGACAGTAGGCCCTGAGTCTGATGCGACGGAACCATGGCCCCTCCCAGTGGCCGAGGCAGGAACAGCCGTCCCTGAGTCTGACGACGAAGTGGCGGTCCGGCGCCTCCTAGTGGCCGCGATCGGAACAGCAGGCCCCAAGTCTGGCGGCGACGTGACACCGGCAGCCAGAACGAGCTGCAAAGCCACCAGGGAGGTAAAAAGGATGGTTTTACCAGTTATAGGGCGTGCTGGGTCTGCTGGACAATTGTTTCTCCAAGGATCATTGTGGATACAGGGACCTCATTGCTTACTGATCAGGCACCAGGAAGCCCTGGATGAAATCTGGAGTTTCCGCTGTAGAGTCTCTGATACTTGCCTGGAGTTCATCCTGAGCCATCTGATTCATGAATACAATGCCAGTCCTGTAGTGAACATTGGCACCGATGTATAATGAAGCTCTGCAGATTCCCGAGGGCTGGTTAACTCTTCAGCCACTGCACAGGTCTCTGCTGATGTCAGGGGGTGGTCTCACGGGCCCCCTGACTATTGTGCTCAGTGTTATAATTGTGTCCCCTTTATGTTGAGGGCTGGTCCTGGCCTATGAATGGCTGATAACAGGGACCCATAGCTGCAGCACTGGAGTAGCGTGAGGGAGGGCGGTCCGCCCCAGGCGGCACGTGTGTGGGGGCGGCGCAGCAGCATGACAGCTCCTCGGCTGCTTTTAGGAAAGGCCCCAGCAGCCGTGTTGCTATGGTAACACTGTAGGACTACATTACCCTTCATGCCTCGGGCGTGCGTTCCTGGTATGACCCCGCTGCAGCGCTGTAGATTGGCAGTCACATGACCGTGGGATCTGCCGAGGCTTCGGCTGTCACATGCCCAAACAACGAGCGGAGCGACCGCACAGCATGGAGCATGGCCAATGTGGCCAACAGGGTGTCGTGGTCCGACCGGGAGCAGCTGGAGGAGGCCGGGGAGAGCACGCCGCTGCTGAACGGAGCCGGCAACCAGCAGGTGAGGGCGGGAGGAGGAATACTGGGAATTGGGGGGCTGTGCAGATAGGTGACCATGGCGAGGCTGTGCAGGGGAGGACATGGGGGGGCTCTGTAGGGGGAGGACGTGGGGGGCTGTGCAGGGGAGGACATGGGGGGCTCTGTAGGGAGAGGACATGGGGGCTCTGTAGGGAGAGGACATGGGGGGGCTCTGTAGGGAGAGGACATGGGGGGGCTGTGCAGGGGGAGGACATGGGGGGGCTGTGCAGGGGGAGGACATGGGGGGGCTGTACAGGGGAGGACATGGGGGGGCTCTGTAGAGGGAGGACATGGGGGGCTCTGCAGGGGAGGACATGGGGGGCTCTGTAGGGGAGGACATGGGCTGTGCAGGGGAGGACATGGGGGGCTGTGCAGGGGAGGACATGGGGGGCTGTGCAGGGGAGGACATGGGGGCTCTGTAGGAGGGACATGGGGGGCTGTGCAGGGGGAGTACATGGGGAGGCTGCGTAGGGGAGGACATGGGGGGCTGTGCAGGGGGGTAAACGGGGGGCTGTGCAAGGGAGAACATGAGGGCTCTGTAGGGAGTGTACTGTGGTTCTGTGCAGGGGGAGGACACATGGGTCTCCTTACACTGTTTTATGGTGCGGCTCTATGAAGGGCAGTGGTGGCGGTTCAGTAGGGTCATCAAGCTAATACATACATGTATATATAGAGAACTGCAAGAAGATGAAAGTCTAGAAATTTAGAAATAATAACAGCAGAGTTAGTAGTAGACTAAAAATTAGATCTTTGAGTGTAGTGTGGGCTCTTCGGATGCTTCCGAAATATCAACGACCAAAGGGGCGGTAAATTTTTCGACCGCCCCGGGCGCCACAAACAGTAGCTACGCCACTGAGCTGCAGGAATGTATAATGTGTATAATGTGCACAGTAATGAATGTTCTAAATATTCACTGTCATTACCAAGAATTATCCGTGTTATATGGCCGGAACAAGATGCAGTGGCACCGACGGCGCGCAGGCAGCTAAATAGGATGTTTTTTTTCTTAACAGGAATCATACCTACAAAGATAGGGGATAAGGAGCCATGCATACAATGACAGGGACGGGGGAACCATGCATACCACGGTAGGGATGAGTGGTCAATGCACACCCGGCTTATACTCAAGTCAATAAGTTTACCCAGTTTTTCGTGGCAAAAGTTGGTGCCTCGGCTTGTACTCGGGTCGGCTTATACTCGAGTATATACGGTAATAGTTAAAACCTGACAAGAATAAACAATAATTTGCAGTTAGCCCAATCGTGGGGATAAATAGCTGAGAAATAAATAGTGATTAGTATATCTTAATAAATATATTGCAATTCGCCCAGTACAAAGCTGTGAAAAAAAATGGTAGTTACTATTTCCATTAAGTATTGCACTCAAACAGTTGATTAACCAAGAGAGATGGCATGTACCCGAATAGAATTCTCCTAGAGGCTGCAAATAAGAGCGGCAGGAAGTAAAGGGTTAATAGGTACATAGAACACACAATTGGGTGAAAATATTAAATGGTCATGAGCAATATGTCCTGGCATAAAGAGTGTGATTATATCCTTAGTCCATAGTTAATGCTTGGTATAAACCTGCATTCATAAAATATTCCAATGTCTATAGCCGTGGGGAGAGCTGCCCCGGCCGATGATGGATACACCAAGTACTTTCTCCAATGAGTGGAGGGCTCGTACCCTGTGAAATAGCGCGCTGAACAGTACATGGTGATTTCACCATATATAGTTGTATGTGAGTGTTGCTACTCACAATACCTCCGATGGTCTGCGTAGAATCCGGTGACTGCGTTCTGGCTGGTGCAGTAAAGGTCGGACCTGGGAGATGCGGCGATATGCCGAGGTGTAGTGTGAGACCAGCGCTCCTGCGCTCCAGCTGTCGGCAGGGATCCGGTCACTCTGGTCGATAGCTGCGTCCCGGCAGATGTGCAGTAGGAGCAGGACCTGTGTGACGCGGTGGATCACGTGGTGCCGTGTAACTGCTGCTAGATGGAGGTACGGGTGGCAAAAAGGGCCGAAACCAACGCGTTTCGGAAAACTCAGCTTCTTTCTTCAGGTCCGGGACATATTGCTTATGACCATTTAATATTTTCACCCAATTGTGTTCTATATACATATTAACCCTTTACTTCTAGGAGAATTCTATTCGGGTACATGCCATCTCTCCTTGGTTAATCAACTGTTTGAGTGCAATACTTTCTATTTCCATTAACTACCATTTTTTTCACAGCTTTGTACTGGGCGAGTTGCAATATATTCATTAAGATATACTAATCACTATTTATTTCTCAGCTATTTATCCCCACGATTGGGCTAACTGCAGTTTATTGTTTATTCTTGTCAGGTTTTACCTATTAAATATTCTTCTATTTGTCTCATTAATAAGTGACTAGCTTTTCTCCCACATCTTGGTTTTTTCAGCGCGAGTCTATCACAAATATTTATAATCCTTTCGATTTCCTTGTGGTTGGTATCTAGAGTCGCAGCAGTTACAAAACCTTTTACACAGGCGCCACTTTATCGCTCTCCTTCATTTTTTGATTTTAACAATTTTTCCCTGGATCTGTAGCTGGATATTTCCTGCTTTTGAATTGCCTCCTATATACAGTGTGAGCCTCCACATTGCTTCCTATATACAGTATGAGGCCGCATATAGCCTCCTATATACAGTAGGAGCCTGCACAGCGCTTCCTATATACAGTATGAGGCCGCATATAGCCTCCTATATACAGTATGAGCCTGCACAGCGCTTCCTATATACAGTATGAGTCTGAACATAGTCTCCTATATACAGTATGAGCCTGCACATCGCTTCCTATATACAGTATGAGACCGCATATAGCCTCCTATATACAGTATGAGGCCGCATATAGCCTCCTACATACAGTATGAGCCTGCACAGCGCTTCCTATATACAGTATGAGCCTGCACATCGCTTCCCATATACAGTATGAGGCCGCATATAGCCTCCTACATACAGTATGAGGCCACATATAGCCTCCTATATACAGTATGAGCCTGCACATCGCTTCCTATATACAATATGAGCCTTCACATTGCTTCCTATATACAGTATGAGCCTGCACATTGCTTCCTATATACATTATGAGTCTGCACATAGTCTCCTATATACAGTATGAGCCTGCACATCGCTTCCTATATACAGTATGAGGCCGCATATAGCCTCCTACATACAGTATGAGGCTGCATATAGCCTCCTATATACAGTATGACCCTGCACATCGCTTCCCATGTACAGTATGAGACCACATATAGCCTCCTGAATACAGTATTTGCCTCCTATATACAGTATGAGGCTGCATATAGCCTCCTATATACAGTATGAGCCTGCACATCGCTTCCTATATACAGTATGAGGCCGCATATAGCCTCCTATATACAGTATGAGCCTGTACTTCGCTTCCTATATACAGTATGAGGCCGCATATAGCCTCCTATATACAGTATGAGCACCAACATATAGCCTCCTGAATGCAGTGTTTACCTCCTATATACAGTATGAGCCTGCACATTGCTTCCTATATACAGTATGAGCCTGCACATAGCCTCCTATATACAGTAGCAAGAAAAATAAAAAATAAATGATTGAATGAGAGTAATGGTTTTGGGTCCTTTCTGTAAAAATCGTATGGGTATCTTTTTAGTCTTGGTTTTAGTTTTCTGTTTTTAATTATTTTTTCCTGTGCTTATACTCCAGTTCTCTATCTTCGCATTGCAGTATATGATCTGGCATGGAATTCATTGTTGAGGGCATTTCAAGATTTTATGAAGAAACACTCCTCTCACAAGAAATCTACGGCTCTTTTCGTACCCATTGGGTCTTCAATATTTCATATTATTTGTTCACATTTTTATTCATTTTTTCTTTTTTTATTTGTTTATTTCATTTACATTTTTATTTGTTTTATTTTTATATATTTTTTTTCACTCATTTTTTATTTTTTTCACAATTTTCTTTGTGTATTTTTGCTATGTATTATGCATTATACATAATTGTGTGTATAATTACTTTATGATATATGACATTTGATGTATGTATTGAATGCCATGTGTTATTTTTATGTTCATTTGTTTTTTAACAGAGACATGATATATAGTTGTTATAGTTATGTGATGCACATACACTTTCATATAGCCTGCATACACATTATGCTAATTGTTAAAAAAAATTTTTATTGCTTGCATAGTGTGCTTATAATTGACACATATGTGTTTGCCTTTGCACTCTATGTCAGGCATATTCACTTTAATGGTTCATACACACCGCTATAATTATTTCAGCATCATTATGTTTTATCCCCTCACTTTCAACACTTGCTATCACTTTAAATAGTGATTATTATTCTTCATAATTATTTTATTTTCTTGTCCTCACTTGAGCGCATGCCCAGTTCTGTCCTCCCTAGGAGCCTTCTGACGTGCTCAGTCTGGTATGTGGCTGTCTCTGGCTGTTTTGCAGCTTGAGCCACTTTCATGCTGATCATAGACTCCCTGTTCATATTGGGGACTCAACAGCGCATGCGCCGATAATGCTGTGGACGTTTAGAACTGGATACTATTGACGTCATTGTGGACACTACAGCGCAGGTCCTGAATTTTACAAGCTTTATTAGGGAAAGCGGTTTATTGGTTGACCGCACTATATAAACTACATCCGGGGCACTTGTAAACCACGCCTCCTGAGGAAGCTGCGGCGTAACGCGCGTAGGGGCGGCAGGTTTTACAGCGACATACACAGCACATGTAAGTTGTTACTTTCTAATGCAGTCCTTGTATCTTACTCTGGAATTTGTATAGACAGTTTTTACTCTGTGTACACTTAACGCCTACCAGGCTTATTTGATACAAGGCACTTATGCACTTTTTATTCAGCAGTTTACTCTGGGCACTTATTGTATGCAAAACCTTATCTGGACATACATATTATGTAAATGAGGAGTTTGCTGTTTACTATGCATTCTATTTGTGAAAGGAAAGCAAAGAAACTACATGTTTTATACAGATAAAAACTTTATTAACTGTCAAGGTGCTGGTTTAATTATATTGTGTTTATGTCTGCTGTAACTTGCATTTAGCATTTATGCTCTGTTAATTATTCTAAATAAATTATTTAGCTTGAAAAACTCCAATTTTGATCTCTTGTGATGCTTAATAGCTCATTTATGAGATTTTTTTTGCTATTATATTTCCAGTGAGTTGAGCCTTTGAAGAATTTTTTTCCAGTATTTGGGATATATTTGTACTTTATCCTATATACAGTATGAGCCTGTACATCGCTTCCTATATACAGTATGAGGCTGCATATAGCCTCCTATACACAGTATGAGCCCACATAGCCTCCTGTATACAGTATGAGGCCGCATATAGCCTTCTACACTGCGTTCCAAATTATTATGCAAATTGGATTTAAGTGTCATAAAGATGTAATTTTTTGTTTTTCAAATAAACTCAGATGGTATTGTGTATCAGGGCTCTTTGGATCACTGAAATCAATCTCAAACGCCTGTGATAATTAGTTTACCAGGTGAGCCCAATTAAAGGAAAACTACTTAAGAATGATGTTCCACATTATTAAGCAGGGCACAGGTTTCAAGGAATTTAGGAAAGAAAACGGATCTCTCTGCTGCTGAAAAGCATCAAATAGTGCAATGCCTTGGTCATGAGATGAAAACATTAGATATTTCCCAAAAACTTAAACGTGATCATCGTACTTTTAAGAGATTTGTGGTTGATTCTGAGAACAGACATGTTTGTGCTGATAAAGGCAGAATGAGGAAGGTTTCTGCCAGGCAAGTTCATCGGATTAAGAGAGCAGCTGCTAAAAAGCCATTACAAACCAGCAAACAGATATTTAAAGCTGCTGGTGCCTCTGGAGTCCCTCGAACCTCAAGGTGTAGGATCCTTCAAAGGCATGCTGTGGTGCATAAACCTACTATTCGGCCACTCCTAAACAGTGTTCACAAGCAGAAATGGTTGCAGTGGGCCCAGACATACATGAAAACTAATTTTCAAACAGTCTTGTTTACTGATGAGTGTCGAGCAACCCTGGATGGTCCAGATGGATGGAGTAGTGGGTGGTTGGTGGAAGGCCACTATGCCCCAACAAGGCTGCGACGTCAGCAAGGAGGTGGAGGAGTCATGTTTTGGGCCGGAATCATGGGGAAACAGCTGGTAGGGCTCTTTAAGGTTCCTGATGGTGTGAAAATGACCTCTGCAAAGTATATAGAGTTTCTGACTGACAGCTGTCTTCCATGGTATAAAAAACAGAAATGTGCCTTCAGGAGCAAAATCCTCTTCATGCATGAAACTGCACCATGTCATGCTGCAAAGAATACCTCTGAGTCATTGACTGCTATGGGCATAAAAGGAGATAACTCATGGTGTGGCCACCATCTTTCCCTGACCTCAACCCTATGGAGAACCTTTGGAGTATCATCAAGCGAAAGATCTATGAGGGTGGGAGGCAGTTCACATCAAAACAGCAGCTCTGGGAGGCTATTCTGACTTCATGCAAAGAAATACAAGCAGAAACTCTCCAAAAAATTCACAAGTTCAATGGATGCAAGAATTGTGAAGGTGATATCAAAGAAGGGTTCCTATGTTAACATGTAACTTGGCCTGTTAAGCTATTTAACTCCAAAATATCCTTTTTGTTCAGTGAATGTGACCTCCTAATGCTGCAAATTCCACAAATGAGCATTTTCAGTTCTTTAAAACATATCAAATGTTTAGAAATTCTACTGTGCATACTAATTTGGAACAGTGCAATTTGAGTTTTTATTCATTTTGGAGATTATACTGTTATCATTGGGAGGTTTCTTCAATAAAATTCGATGCATATTCTAACGGGTGATGACTTTTATTAGACTGACTGTCATTTGTACCGACTATTTAGGAAAATCAGAGAAAAATAGCATTTGCATAATAATTTGGAACACAGTGTATATACAGTACTAGCTGAAGAGCCCGGCGCTGCTCGGGCATAGTAACTAACTGTGGTAAGTTATAGAAAATTATAATTATCCTCCATCCCATAGTCCCTGCCCATATACCCATCATACATATCCACGATCCCATAGGCCCGTGCCCATATACCCATCATACATATCCTCCATCCCATAGTCGAGTACCCATATACCCATCACATATCCTCCATCCCATAGTCCCATGCCCATATACCCATCATACATATTCTCCATCCCATAGTCCCATGCACAGATACCGATCATACATATTCTCCATCCCATGGTCCCATGCCCATATACCCATCATACATATCCTCCATCCCATAGTCCCGTGCCCATATACCCATCATACATATCCGCTATCTCATAGTCCCGTGCCCATATACCGTCATACATACAGACAATGTGATTTTCTGGATTTTTTTTTCCTCAGTTTGTCTCCCATAGTTGAGGTCTACCTATGATGTAAATTACAGACGCCTCTCATCTTTTTAAGTGGTGGAACTTGCACTATTGCTGACTGACTAAATACTTTTTCTCCCCACTGTATCCTCCATCCTATAGTCCAGTGCCCATATACCCATCACACATCCTCCATCCCATAGTCCTGTGCCCATATACATATCCACCATCCCATAGTCCCGTGCCCATATACCCATCAAACATATCCTCCATCCCATAGTCCAGTGCCCATATACCCATCACACATCCCCCATCCCATAGTCCCGTGCCCATATACCCATCATACATATCCACCATCCTATAGTCCAGTGCCCATATACTCATCACACATCCTCCATTCCATAATCAACCATTATGACATCATAATGAGCGGCGGCAGGGCTTGCAACCTTTGATGACATCAGCATCGCCATGGCAAACATTGTGACATCATAATGAGGGGCGGGGCTTGATGCACACACACTGCTTCCCCAGTATGCAAATAGGGGCATTGTGACAACACAATGAGGGGCGGGGCTTGACACGCACACACTTTTTCCCCCAGTATGTAGATAGGGGCAAAATTGTTTGGTGAATTGGAACGCGTAGGGTTAAAATTTCGCCTCTCAACATAGCTTAGGACGCTCTCGGGGTGCAGACGTGTGACTGTGCCAAATTTTGTGGCTGTAGCTGCGACGGTGCGGATGCCTATCCCGGACATACAAACATACACACACACATACATACATACACACTTTGAGCTTTATATATTAGATGAGGCCGCATATAGTCTCTTATATACAGTATGAGCCTGCACATTGCTTCCTATATACAATATGAGCCCACATAGCCTCCTATATACAGTATGAGCCTGCACATCGCATCCTGTATACAGTATGAGGCCACATATAGCCTCCTATGTACGGTATGAGCCTGCACATCGCTTCATATATACAGTATGAGGCCGCATATAGCCTCCTATATACAGTATGAGCACCCACATATAGCCTCCTGAATATAGTTTTTGCCTCCTATATACAGTATGAGCCTGCACATTGCTTCCTATATACAATATGAGCCCACATAGCCTCCTATATACAGTATGAGCCTGCACATCGCTTCCTATATACAGTATGAGGCCACATATAGCCTCCTATGTACGGTATGAACCTGCACATCGCTTCCTATATACAGTATGAGGCCGCATATAGCCTCCTATATACAGTATGAGCACCCACATATAGCCTCCTGAATACAGTTTTTGCCTCCTATATACAGTATGAGCCTGCACATTGCTTCCTATATACAGTATGAGCCTGTACATCGCTTCCTATATACAGTATGAGCATCCACATATAGCCTCCTATGTACAGTATGAGCCTGCGCATTGCTTCCTATAAACAGTATGAGTATCCACATAGCCTCCTATGTACAGTATGAGCCTGCACATCGCTTCCTATAAACAGTATGAGCCTGCAAATCGCTTCCTATATACAGTATGAGCCCACATATAGCCTCCTGAATACAGTGTTTGCCTCCTATATACAGTGTGAGTCCCCATATAGCCTCCTATATACAGTATGAGCACTCACATATAGCCTCCTGACTACATTGTTTGCCACCATATTGCCTCCTATATACAGTGTGAGTCCCCATATAGCTCCTATATACAGTATGAGCCCCTATATAGCATCCCATATCTAACTGCTTTTACCTTGGTATCATTAATTTTCTATGAGACTACTCTGTTCTCATATTGTGCATTTATGCATTTAGTAGGGCTTAATGGAATGACTGCGCTTGTTACACATCAACTCTGTAGATGCGCTCACTTATTAGACTTTGGTTGGGGCAACTCTAAAATATAATAATGATAATGGTCCTGTCTAGTGACAAGTTTATTTTACAGGCTTCTGGAGAAAGGCACAATACCAGTCATTCAAGGGTTAAATCTTTGGAACACTGAGAGGGACTTTCTAGCCAATGAAACCACAGTATAAAACACCTGTGATAACTATGGCAACTGCGCTGATGTCATAAAGACATGCATCTATGATGCAGGAGAAGATTCCAGAACCACAAGTCATTCAGCCGTAGACGGAGCCATACTTGATGTGTCTGGAGACCTGGAGCTTCATCACTCCACAATGGGAGGAAGGGGACACCGCCTAGCCAGCCAGATCAGCCATAGCGCCTAGCCAGCCAGATCAGCCATACCGCCTAGCCAGCCAGATCAATGGGGTGACAGATGTTGCAGCCAGATCTCCCTCACGTCCGGTACTCGCCGCCTTCACTTTATGTGTACGGCCTGGAGAGGTCGCATTAGGCTTCTCCAAAACAAATATGACACAATGTACAAATTCAGGTACAATTTGCTGTTACATGTTGGCACTAACCTTCTAAGCCCAAGGGAAGGGCAGTCCTGCAGCCATGGTTCCCTAGAGGTTTCCACCACAGGGGTTTTTTCCTCTCCTGAGTGCTGAAGGACGATTCTTCGTGAGTCGGGGGTTCTGCCATTTTCAGTGTCTCTTTCATAGTAATTGGCGGATTCTAAATTTCAGACACTGAAAGAAATAATAATGATGAGATTTGGAATAAAATTCGGTCAATTTAACATCCAATAAAAGTGTTTTGTGTGTTTCTTTCACAATCTTCGGTTGGTGAAATTTTGTTGGGGATCAGGATCCAGCATCCATGATCAAGCCATGAAGCCAGATATGAAGTCAGAGCAATTTAACCCTGCGCTGGAAGACAGGACGGAGCAGAGATGACAAAGTGTGACTGCACAATTAGCACAAGTTCACACTCTTCCTCCCATTCAGATACACGAGGGGATTCAGGGCCGAGTTAGGACTAAAAAGCAGCCCTGGCACACAAAATTCACCAGCCCACATACAATAAGTGTCCTCAACCCAAATCGTAGAACACTGATAGGTCATGTAGGATTTTGCTTTATCCGTTACCATGGCCGAAACAAAGTATTTTGGGTGCCCAAGGCAGATGAAGCCGAAGGCGCCCATTTTGCATTTCTACCCAGCTAATTCTTCCCTTTTCCATTAGGTCTATGACATCATGTGATTAATAACTGATGAGCTGAATCCTTCTAAGTCAGGCCCATATACATTTGTATCTCATGAACCTACAACTCCCAGTATGTCCTTAACAATGGTAAGGAGATGCTGGGAGTTACCAGTCTTTATCAGACTGTGGACTATACAGGAACCATAGTACTGATGAGACGCAGTCAGTACCAATAACTAAAAATGTACATCCTGGTACCTTATAGGTGACCTCTTCTCAGATTGAGTCTTTTCTTTCTCTTAGGCCTGTTTCACACTTCAGTAGCAGCAGGTCACAGAGGCCACCAGCTTCCAGCACACCATACTCACATGCCTGCTCGCCTCTCCGCTCCCTTAGGCGTGGAGCGCATATTCATTACCTTAATGAGCAGTACCACGTGATCACTCGACAGGAAGAGCTGCAGGCTCCGGCTGCCAGAACGAGCTGCAAAGCCACCAGGGAGGTAAAAAGGATGGTTTTACCAGTTATAGGGCGTGCTGGGTCTGCTGGACAATTGTTTCTCCAAGGATCATTGTGGATACAGGGACCTCATTGCCTACTGATCAGGCACCAGGAAGCCCTGGATGAGATCTGGAGTTTCCGCTGTGGAGTCTCTGATACTTGCCTGGAGTTCATCCTGAGCCCTATATACAGTATGGGAGAGGACATGGGGGGACTCTGTAGGGGAGGACATGGGGGGACTCTGTAGGGGAGGACATAGGGGGACTCTGTAGGGGAGGACATAGGGGGACTCTGTAGGGGAGGACATGGGGGGACTCTGTAGGGGAGGACATGGGGGGACTCTGTAGGGGAGGACATGGGGGGACTCAGTAGGGGAGGACATGGGGGGACTCTGTAGGGGAGGACATGGGGGGGCTGTGCAGGGGGGGTAAATGAGGAGGCTGTGTAGGGGAGAACATGGGAGACTGTGCTGGGGGGGTACATGATGAGGCTGTGTAGGGGAGGACATGGGGGGCTGTGCAGGGGGGTACACGGGGGGCTGTGCAAGGGGAGAACATGAGGGCTCTGTAGGGAGTGTACTGTGGGTCTGTGCAGGGGGAGGACACGTGGGTCTCCTTACACTGTTTTATGGTGCAGCTCTATGCAGGGCAGTGGTGGAGGTTCAGTAGGGTCATCAAGCTAATACATACATATATATAGAGAACTGCAAGAAGATTAGAAAATTAGAAATAATAACAGCAGAGTTAGTAGTAGACTAAAAATTAGATCTTTGAGTGTAGTGTGGGCTCTTCGGATGCTTCCGTAATATCAACGACTAGAGTTGAGCGAAACGGGTCGAAAAAATTCAAAAGTCGCCGACTTTTGGCAATGTCGGGTTTCATGAAACGAAAACCGACCCTAGGATGAGGTCGGCCACGAGGTCGGCGACCTACGCGCCAAAGTCGCGTTTCAAAAGTTTGTTTTGCGCTCTTTTTCAGCCAATCAGGATCCACGGACACTGTGGGCAACGTGATGACATAGGCACGGGTCACCACCATCTTTCATAAGGGCATGCAAGTGATTGGCTTGCTTTGGGGGGCGTCACAGGGGGTATAAAAGGGCGTGCACGCCGACCGCCATGTTACTCATGCTGATCTCAGAATAGGGAGAGCTGCTGCTGCTGCTGATTTTGTAGGGAGAGCGTTAGGCAGGGAAGAAGACACCAAAAACTGCTTCTGCTGCTAGCGATTTTGCCTGTACAACACACCAGTCACTGTGCAGTGCAAGGGGAGGCTATATAGTGGTGTATCAGTGGTGTTGGTTGTTGGGCTGCCTTCTAAGGCTTCCTGACATTCCTGCATTGCTGTTTACCCACTGCTCCGCAAACTGCTTTTTTAAAAGCAATCACAATTTTTTTTTTTGTCCTGCTGAGAAGAAAAAAAAACTGCTTCTGCTGCTAGCGATTTTGTCTGTACAACACACCAGTCACTGTGCAGTACAAGGGGAGGCTATATAGTGGGGTATCAGTGGTGTTGGTTGTTGGGCTGCCTTCTAAGGCTTCCTGACATTCCTGCATTGCTGTTTACCCACTGCTCCGCAAACTGCTTTTTTAAAAGCAATCACAATTTTTTTTTTTGTCCTGCTGAGAAGAAGAAAAAAAAACTGCTTCTGCTGCTAGCGATTTTGCCTGTACAAAACACCAGTCACTGTGCAGTGCAAGGGGAGGCAATATAGTGGTGTATCAGTGGTGTTGGTTGTTGGGCTGCCTTCTAAGGCTTCCTGACATTCCTGCATTGCTGTTTACCCACTGCTCCGCAAACTGCTTTTTTAAAAGCAATCACAATTTTTTTTTTGCCCTGCTGAGGTACTGAGCGTGCATTTTTTCACACCATACAGCGGTGTACGCTCCTCACACAGTACCGTGTAACGGCTGTTATCACAGCCACAGTGAAGCTATCAGTGAGTCACTCTGTGAGAATAAGTCGAGGACATGTTCCGTTCTTACAGACCTGCACTCTAGGGAGATTCCAATTCTGCCCAATTCTACATACACCTTGTAGTTTGTGATACACTAGCCAATTTCTGCCTGTGACATAGCGCTCAGATATTCAGTGGGCCTCACACAATCCATAAGTGTCCAGTGTCCACAAGTGTGTGCAAAAATTCAAAATCTCCTTTATCCTCTAGTCACTTTGGTCACAGCTCTGCCATCGAGCCTGTGACAGAGCGCTCAGATGCTTGTCAGTGGGCCTCACACAATCCATAAGTGTCCAGTGTCCACAAGTGTGTGCAGAAATTCAAAATCTCCCTTATCCTCTAGTCACTTTGGTCACAGCTCTGCCATCGAGCCTGTGACAGAGCGCTCAGATACTAGTCAGTGGGCCTCACACAATCTATAAGTGTCCACAAGTGTGTGCAGAAATTCAAAATCTCCCTTATCCTCTAGTCACTTTGGTCACAGCTCTGCCATCGAGCCTGTGACAGAGCGCTCAGATACTAGTCAGTGGGCCTCACACAATCCATAAGTGTCCACAAGTGTGTGCAGAAATTCAAAATCTCCCTTATCCTCTAGTCACTTTGGTCACAGCTCTGCCATCGAGCCTGTGACAGAGCGCTCAGATACTAGTCAGTGGGCCTCACACAATCTATAAGTGTCCACAAGTGTGTGCAGAAATTCAAAATCTCCCTTATCCTCTAGTCACTTTGGTCACAGCTCTGCCATCGAGCCTGTGACAGAGCGCTCAGATACTAGTCAGTGGGCCTCACACAATCCATAAGTGTCCACAAGTGTGTGCAGAAATTCAAAATCTCCCTTATCCTCTAGTCACTTTGGTCACAGCTCTGCCATCGAGCCTGTGACAGAGAGCTCAGATACTAGTCAGTGGGCCTCACACAATCCATAAGTGTCCACAAGTGTGTGCAGAAATTCAAAATCTCACTTATCCTCTAGTCACTTTGGTCACAGCTCTGCCATCGAGCCTGTGACAGAGCGCTCAGATACTAGTCAGTGGGCCTCACACAATCCATAAGTGTCCACAAGTGTGTGCAGAAATTCAAAATCTCCCTTATCCTCTAGTCACTTTGGTCACAGCTCTGCCATCGAGCCTGTGACAGAGCGCTCAGATACTAGTCAGTGGGCCTCACACAATCCATAAATGTCCACAAGTGTGTGCAGAAATTCATAATCTCCCTTATCCTCTAGTCACTTTGGTCACAGCTCTGCCATCGAGCCTGTGACAGAGCGCTCAGATGCTTGTCAGTGGGCCTCACACAATCCATAAGTGTCCACAAGTGTGTGCAGAAATTCAAAATCTCCCTTATCCTCTAGTCACTTTGGTCACAGCTCTGCCATCGAGCATGTGACAGAGCGCTCAGATACTAGTCAGTGGGCCTCACACAATCCATAAGTGTCCACAAGTGTGTGCAGAAATTCAAAATCTCCCTTATCCTCTAGTCACTTTGGTCACAGCTCTGCCATCGAGCCTGTGACAGAGCGCTCAGATACTAGTCAGTGGGCCTCACACAATACATAAGTGTCCACAAGTGTGTGCAGAAATTCAAAATCTCCCTTATCCTCTAGTCACTTTGGTCACAGTTCTGCCATCGAGCCTGTGACAGAGCGCTCAGATACTAGTCAGTGGGCCTCACACAATCCATAAGTGTCCACAAGTGTGTGCAGAAATTCAAAATCTCCCTTATCCTCTAGTCACTTTGGTCACAGCTCTGCCATCGAGCCTGTGACAGAGCGCTCAGATACTAGTCAGTGGGCCTCACACAATCCATAAGTGTCCACAAGTGTGTGCAGAAATTCAAAATCTCCCTTATCCTCTAGTCACTTTGGTCACAGCTCTGCCATCGAGCCTGTGACAGAGCGCTCAGATACTAGTCAGTGGGCCTCACACAATCCATAAGTGTCCACAAGTGTGTGCAGAAATTCAAAATCTCCCTTATCCTCTAGTCACTTTGGTCACAGCTCTGCCATCGAGCCTGTGACAGAGCGCTCAGATACTAGTCAGTGGGCCTCACACAATCCATAAGTGTCCACAAGCGTGTGCAGAAATTCAAAATCTCCCTTATCCTCTAGTCACTTTGGTCACAGCTCTGCCATCGAGCCTGTGACAGAGCGCTCAGATACTAGTCAGTGGGCCTCACACAATACATAAGTGTCCACAAGTGTGTGCAGAAATTCAAAATCTCCCTTATCCTGTAGTCACTTTGGTCACAGCTCTGCCATCGAGCCTGTGACAGAGCGCTCAGATACTAGTCAGTGGGCCTCACACAATCCATAAGTGTCCACAAGTGTGTGCAGAAATTCAAAATCTCCCTTATCCTCTAGTCACTTTGGTCACAGCTCTGCCATCGAGCCTGTGACAGAGCGCTCAGATACTAGTCAGTGGGCCTCACACAATCCATAAGTGTCCACAAGTGTGTGCAGAAATTCAAAATCTCCCTTATCCTCTAGTCACTTTGGTCACAGCTCTGCCATCGAGCCTGTGACAGAGCGCTCAGATACTAGTCAGTGGGCCTCACACAATCCATAAGTGTCCACAAGTGTGTGCAGAAATTCAAAATCTCCCTTATCCTCTAGTCACTTTGGTCACAGCTCTGCCATCGAGCCTGTGACAGAGCGCTCAGATACTAGTCAGTGGGCCTCACACAATCCATAAGTGTCCACAAGTGTGTGCAGAAATTCAAAATCTCCCTTATCCTCTAGTCACTTTGGTCACAGCTCTGCCATCGAGCCTGTGACAGAGCGCTCAGATACTAGTCAGTGGGCCTCACACAATCCATAAGTGTCCACAAGTGTGTGCAGAAATTCAAAATCTCCCTTATGCTCTAGTCACTTTGGTCACAGCTCTGCCATCGAGCCTGTGACAGAGCGCTCAGATACTAGTCAGTGGGCCTCACACAATCCATAAGTGTCCACAAGTGTGTGCAGAAATTCAAAATCTCCCTTATCCTCTAGTCACTTTGGTCACAGCTCTGCCATCGAGCCTGTGACAGAGCGCTCAGATACTAGTCAGTGGGCCTCACACAATCCATAAGTGTCCACAAGTGTGTGCAGAAATTCAAAATCTCCCTTATCCTCTAGTCACTTTGGTCACAGCTCTGCCATCGAGCCTGTGACAGAGCGCTCAGATACTAGTCAGTGGGCCTCACACAATCCATAAGTGTCCACAAGTGTGTGCAGAAATTCAAAATCTCCCTTATCCTCTAGTCACTTTGGTCACAGCTCTGCCATCGAGCCTGTGACAGAGCGCTCAGATACTAGTCAGTGGGCCTCACACAATCCATAAGTGTCCACAAGTGTGTGCAGAAATTCAAAATCTCCCTTATGCTCTAGTCACTTTGGTCACAGCTCTGCCATCGAGCCTGTGACAGAGCGCTCAGATACTAGTCAGTGGGCCTCACACAATCCATAAGTGTCCACAAGTGTGTGCAGAAATTCAAAATCTCCCTTATCCTCTAGTCACTTTGGTCACAGCTCTGCCATCGAGCAGGATTGAAATTTTTGATGGTTTTTTACTCCTCTCAACAGCCCAAACAAGTTTCTAAAAGGATGAGTTTGCAACTACTTTACTTTTGGAGAAAATTCAAAACATTCATTATTCAATAGGGCCCAAACTATCAAAAACCAGCGGTTTGAATGAACACACATTTCTTGGTAGAATCATGCAGGACTGAAATTTTTGATGTTTTTCTACTCCACTCATGAGCCCAAACAAGTCTCTAAAAGCATGAGTTTGCAACTACTTTACTTTTGGAGAAAATTCAAAACATTCATTATTCAATAGAGCCCAATAGCAAAAACCAGCGTTTTGAATGAAGAATCACATTTCTTGGTAGAATCATGCAGGATTACAATTTTTGATGGTTTTTTACTCCTCTCAACAGCCCAAACAAGTTTCTAAAAGGATGAGTTTGCAACTACTTTACTTTTGGAGAAAATTCAAAACATTCATTATTCAATAGGGCCCAAACTATCAAAAACCAACGGTTTCAATGAACACACATTTCTTGGTAGAATCATGCAGGACTGAAATTTTTGATGTTTTTCTACTCCTCTCATGAGCCCAAACAAGTCTCTAAAAGCATGAGTTTGCAACTACTTTACTTTTGGAGAAAATTCAAAACATTCATTATTCAATAGGGCCCAAAATATCAAAAACCAGCGGTTTGAAGGAACACACATTTCTTGGTAGAATCGTGCAGGACTGAAATTTTTGATTTTTTTCTACTCCTCTCATGAGCCCAAACAAGTCTCTAAAAGGATGAGTTTGCAACTACTTTACTTTTGGAGAAAATTCAAAACATTCATTATTCAATAGAGCCCAATAGCAAAAACCAGCTTTTTGAATGAATAATCACATTTCTTGGTAGAATCATGCAGGATTGAAATTTTTGATGGTTTTTTACTCCTCTCAACAGCCCAAACAAGTTTCTAAAAGGATGAGTTTGCAACTACTTTACTTTTGGAGAAAATTCAAAACATTCATTATTCAATAGGGCCCAAACTATCAAAAACCAGCGGTTTCAATGAACACACATTTCTTGGTAGAATCATGCAGGACTGAAATTTTTGATGTTTTTCTACTCCTCTCATGAGCCCAAACAAGACTCTAAAAGCATGAGTTTGCAACTACTTTACTTTTGGAGAAAATTCAAAACATTCATTATTCAATAGAGCCCAATAGCAAAAATCAGGTTTTGAATGAAGAATCACATTTCTTGGTAAAATCATGCAGGATTGAAATTTTTGATGGTTTTTTACTCCTCTCAACAGCCCAAACAAGTTTCTAAAAGGATGAGTTTGCAACTACTTTACTTTTGGAGAAAATTCAAAACATTCATTATTCAATAGGGCCCAAACTATCAAAAACCAGCGGTTTCAATGAACACACATTTCTTGGTAGAATCATGCAGGACTGAAATTTTTGATGTTTTTCTACTCCTCTCATGAGCCCAAACAAGTCTCTAAAAGCATGAGTTTGCAACTACTTTACTTTTGGAGAAAATTCAAAACATTCATTATTCAATAGAGCCCAATAGCAAAAATCAGGTTTTGAATGAAGAATCACATTTCTTGGTAAAATCATGCAGGATTGAAATTTTTGATGGTTTTTTACTCCTCTCAACAGCCCAAACAAGTTTCTAAAAGGATGAGTTTGCAACTACTTTACTTTTGGAGAAAATTCAAAACATTCATTATTCAATAGGGCCCAAACTATCAAAAACCAGCGGTTTCAATGAACACACATTTCTTGGTAGAATCATGCAGGACTGAAATTTTTGATGTTTTTCTACTCCTCTCATGAGCCCAAACAAGTCTCTAAAAGCATGAGTTTGCAACTACTTTACTTTTGGAGAAAATTCAAAACATTCATTATTCAATAGAGCCCAATAGCAAAAACCAGCGTTTTGAATGAAGAATCACATTTCTTGGTAGAATCATGCAGGATTACAATTTTTGATGGTTTTTTACTCCTCTCAGCAGCCCAAACAAGTTTCTAAAAGGAAGAGTTTGCAACTACTTTACTTTTGGAGAAAATTCAAAACATTCATTATTCAATAGGGCCCAAACTATCAAAAACCAGCGGTTTCAATGAACACACATTTCTTGGTAGAATCATGCAGGACTGAAATTTTTGATGTTTTTCTACTCCTCTCATGAGCCCAAACAAGTCTCTAAAAGCATGAGTTTGCAACTACTTTACTTTTGGAGAAAATTCAAAACATTCATTATTCAATAGAGCCCAATAGCAAAAACCAGCGTTTTGAATGAAGAATCACATTTCTTGGTAGAATCATGCAGGATTACAATTTTTGATGGTTTTTTACTCCTCTCAGCAGCCCAAACAAGTTTCTAAAAGGAAGAGTTTGCAACTACTTTACTTTTGGAGAAAATTCAAAACATTCATTATTCAATAGGGCCCAAACTATCAAAAACCAGCGGTTTCAATGAACACACATTTCTTGGTAGAATCATGCAGGACTGAAATTTTTGATGTTTTTATACTCCTCTCATGAGCCCAAACAAGTCTCTAAAAGCATGAGTTTGCAACTACTTTACTTTTGGAGAAAATTCAAAACATTCATTATTCAATAGGGCCCAAAATATCAAAAACCAGCGGTTTGAAGGAACACACATTTCTTGGTAGAATCGTGCAGGACTGAAATTTTGGATTTTTTTCTACTCCTCTCATGAGCCCAAACAAGTCTCTAAAAGGATGAGTTTGCAACTACTTTACTTTTGGAGAAAATTCAAAACATTCATTATTCAATAGAGCCCAATAGCAAAAACCAGCGTTTTGAATGAATAATCACATTTCTTGGTAGAATCACGCAGGATTGAAATTTTTGATGGTTTTTTACTCCTCTCAACAGCCCAAACAAGTTTCTAAAAGGATGAGTTTGCAACTACTTTACTTTTGGAGAAAATTCAAAACATTCATTATTCAATAGGGCCCAAACTATCAAAAACCAGCGGTTTCAATGAACACACATTTCTTGGTAGAATCATGCAGGACTGAAATTTTTGATGTTTTTCTACTCCTCTCATGAGCCCAAACAAGACTCTAAAAGCATGAGTTTGCAACTACTTTACTTTTGGAGAAAATTCAAAACATTCATTATTCAATAGAGCCCAATAGCAAAAATCAGGTTTTGAATGAAGAATCACATTTCTTGGTAAAATCATGCAGGATTGAAATTTTTGATGGTTTTTTACTCCTCTCAACAGCCCAAACAAGTTTCTAAAAGGATGAGTTTGCAACTACTTTACTTTTGGAGAAAATTCAAAACATTCATTATTCAATAGGGCCCAAACTATCAAAAACCAGCGGTTTCAATGAACACACATTTCTTGGTAGAATCATGCAGGACTGAAATTTTTGATGTTTTTCTACTCCTCTCATGAGCCCAAACAAGTCTCTAAAAGCATGAGTTTGCAACTACTTTACTTTTGGAGAAAATTCAAAACATTCATTATTCAATAGAGCCCAATAGCAAAAATCAGGTTTTGAATGAAGAATCACATTTCTTGGTAAAATCATGCAGGATTGAAATTTTTGATGGTTTTTTACTCCTCTCAACAGCCCAAACAAGTTTCTAAAAGGATGAGTTTGCAACTACTTTACTTTTGGAGAAAATTCAAAACATTCATTATTCAATAGGGCCCAAACTATCAAAAACCAGCGGTTTCAATGAACACACATTTCTTGGTAGAATCATGCAGGACTGAAATTTTTGATGTTTTTCTACTCCTCTCATGAGCCCAAACAAGTCTCTAAAAGCATGAGTTTGCAACTACTTTACTTTTGGAGAAAATTCAAAACATTCACTATTCAATAGAGCCCAATAGCAAAAATCAGGTTTTGAATGAAGAATCACATTTCTTGGTAAAATCATGGAGGATTGAAATTTTTGATGGTTTTTTACTCCTCTCAACAGCCCAAACAAGTTTCTAAAAGGATGAGTTTGCAACTACTTTACTTTTGGAGAAAATTCAAAACATTCATTATTCAATAGGGCCCAAACTATCAAAAACCAGCGGTTTCAATGAACACACATTTCTTGGTAGAATCATGCAGGACTGAAATTTTTGATGTTTTTATACTCCTCTCATGAGCCCAAACAAGTCTCTAAAAGCATGAGTTTGCAACTACTTTACTTTTGGAGAAAATTCAAAACATTCATTATTCAATAGAGCCCAATAGCAAAAACCAGCGTTTTGAATGAAGAATCACATTTCTTGGTAGAATCATGCAGGATTACAATTTTTGATGGTTTTTTACTCCTCTCAACAGCCCAAACAAGTTTCTAAAAGGATGAGTTTGCAACTACTTTACTTTTGGAGAAAATTCAAAACATTCATTATTCAATAGGGCCCAAACTATCAAAAACCAACGGTTTCAATGAACACACATTTCTTGGTAGAATCATGCAGGACTGAAATTTTTGATGTTTTTCTACTCCTCTCATGAGCCCAAACAAGTCTCTAAAAGCATGAGTTTGCAACTACTTTACTTTTGGAGAAAATTCAAAACATTCATTATTCAATAGGGCCCAAAATATCAAAAACCAGCGGTTTGAAGGAACACACATTTCTTGGTAGAATCGTGCAGGACTGAAATTTTTGATTTTTTTCTACTCCTCTCATGAGCCCAAACAAGTCTCTAAAAGGATGAGTTTGCAACTACTTTACTTTTGGAGAAAATTCAAAACATTCATTATTCAATAGAGCCCAATAGCAAAAACCAGCGTTTTGAATGAATAATCACATTTCTTGGTAGAATCATGCAGGATTGAAATTTTTGATGCTTTTTTACTCCTCTCAACAGCCCAAACAAGTTTCTAAAAGGATGAGTTTGCAACTACTTTACTTTTGGAGAAAATTCAAAACATTCATTATTCAATAGGGCCCAAACTATCAAAAACCAGCGGTTTCAATGAACACACATTTCTTGGTAGAATCATGCAGGACTGAAATTTTTGATGTTTTTCTACTCCTCTCATGAGCCCAAACAAGACTCTAAAAGCATGAGTTTGCAACTACTTTACTTTTGGAGAAAATTCAAAACATTCATTATTCAATAGAGCCCAATAGCAAAAATCAGGTTTTGAATGAAGAATCACATTTCTTGGTAAAATCATGCAGGATTGAAATTTTTGATGGTTTTTTACTCCTCTCAACAGCCCAAACAAGTTTCTAAAAGGATGAGTTTGCAACTACTTTACTTTTGGAGAAAATTCAAAACATTCATTATTCAATAGGGCCCAAACTATCAAAAACCAGCGGTTTCAATGAACACACATTTCTTGGTAGAATCATGCAGGACTGAAATTTTTGATGTTTTTCTACTCCTCTCATGAGCCCAAACAAGTCTCTAAAAGCATGAGTTTGCAACTACTTTACTTTTGGAGAAAATTCAAAACATTCATTATTCAATAGAGCCCAATAGCAAAAATCAGGTTTTGAATGAAGAATCACATTTCTTGGTAAAATCATGCAGGATTGAAATTTTTGATGGTTTTTTACTCCTCTCAACAGCCCAAACAAGTTTCTAAAAGGATGAGTTTGCAACTACTTTACTTTTGGAGAAAATTCAAAACATTCATTATTCAATAGGGCCCAAACTATCAAAAACCAGCGGTTTCAATGAACACACATTTCTTGGTAGAATCATGCAGGATTCCTATTTTGCATCTGTTTTCTCTCAGAAAGGAAATGTAACATCAACTGTTATTCACTGTCCTATTAAGGGAATAGAAGAATCCAGGATATCTATAAACAGAAAGATAGTGAGGAAACACTTAGCTAGCCTAAATGAATTCAAGTCTCCAGGTCCAGATGAATTACACCCCAGAGTGCTGAAGGAGATAGCAGAAGAAATTTTTGAACCCCTCTCTATAATCTTTGAAAATTCTTGGAGAACAGGAGAAGTGCCAGAAGACTGGAGAAGAGCAAATGTTGTTCCTATCTTCAAAAAGGGGAAGAAGGTGGACCCAGGTAACTATAGGCCGGTGAGTCTGACTTCTATACCAGGAAAGATCTTTGAACAAATTATTAAACAACATGTATGTCAATACCTGGATAAGAATGAAGTGATTAAACAGAGTCAGCATGGGTTTGTAACTAATAAGTCATGTCAGACTAACTTAATTTCCTTCTATGACGGTATCACTGATTGGGTGGATCAAGGAAATGCTGTAGATATAGTATATCTTGACTTCAGCAAAGCATTTGACAAAGTCTCTCATACAATCCTTATTGAAAAAATGATTAAGTATGGAATGGACAAGGCAACTGTTAGGTGGATTCATAACTGGCTTAGTGATCGGACCCAAAGAGTGGTCGTAAATGGCTGCACATCCAGTTGGAAGAATGTCTCAAGTGGGGTACCACAGGGCTCTGTCCTGGGCCCTGTATTGTTCAACATCTTTATCAACGATTTAGATGAAGGAATTGAGGGTAAACTGATTAAATTTGCTGATGACACAAAGCTAGGAGGGATAGCTAATACTAGAGAAGAGAGAGAGAGGATTCAAAAAGATTTAAATAAACTGGAGAAGTGGGCAGCAACTAACAGAATGGTTTTTAACAGGGAGAAATGCAAAGTACTACATCTGGGCAATAAAAATGGAAAAAGCATATATAGAATGGGAGGAATAGGGCTAAGTGACAGCACATGTGAAAAAGACTTGGGTATACTAATAGATCACAGACTGAATATGAGTCAACAGTGTGATGCAGCAGCAAAAAAGGCAAATGCAATTCTAGGATGTATTAACAGAAGCATACAGTCTAGATCACGTGAAGTCATTATTTCCCTCTACTCCTCTTTGGTCAGACCTCATCTGGAATATTGTGTCCAGTTTTGGGCACCACATTTTAAAAAAGACATCAACAAACTGGAGCAAGTTCAGAAAAGAGCGACCAGAATGGTGACCGGTCTGCAAACCCTGTCTTATGAGGAAAGGTTGCAGGATTTGGGAATGTTTAGTTTGCAAAAGAGAAGACTGAGAGGAGACTTAATAGCTGTCTACAAATATCTAAAGGGCTGTCACATTGTAGAAGGATCAACTTTATTCTCATTTGCACAAGGAAAGACTAGAAGCAATGGGATGAAACTGAATGGGAGGAGACACAGATTAGATATTAGAAAAAACTTTTTGACAGTTAGAGTGATCAATGAGTGGAACAGGCTGCCACGAGAAGTGGTGAGTTCTCCTTCAATGGAAGTCTTCAAACAGAGGCTGGACAGACATCTGACTGGGATGATTTAGCGAATCCTGCTTTGAGCAGGGGGTTGGACCAGATGGCCCAGGAGGTCCCTTCCAACTCTACGATTCTATGATTCTATGATTCTATGATTCTAGGACTGAAATTTTTGATGTTTTTCTACTCCTCTCATGAGCCCAAACAAGTCTCTAAAAGCATGAGTTTGCAACTACTTTACTTTTGGAGAAAATTCAAAACATTCATTATTCAATAGAGGCCAATAGCAAAAATCAGGTTTTGAATGAAGAATCACATTTCTTGGTAGAATCATGCAGGATTGAAATTTTTGATGGTTTTTTACTCCTCTCAACAGCCCAAACAAGTTTCTAAAAGGATGAGTTTGCAACTACTTTACTTTTGGAGAAAATTCAAAACATTCATTATTCAATATGGCCCAAAATATCAAAAACCAGCGGTTTGAATGAACACACATTTCTTGGTAGAATCGTGCAGGACTGAAATTTTTGATGTTTTTCTACTCCTCTCATGAGCCCAAACAAGTCTCTAAAAGGATGAGTTTGCAACTACTTTACTTTTGGAGAAAATTCAAAACATTCATTATTCAATAGAGCCCAATAGCAAAAATCAGGTTTTGAATGAAGAATCACATTTCTTGGTAAAATCATGCAGGATTGAAATTTTTGATGGTTTTTTACTCCTCTCAACAGCCCAAACAAGTTTCTAAAAGGATGAGTTTGCAACTACTTTACTTTTGGAGAAAATTCAAAACATTCATTATTCAATAGGGCCCAAACTATCAAAAACCAGCGGTTTGAATGAACACACATTTCTTGGTAGAATCATGCAGGACTGAAATTTTTGATGTTTTTCTACTCGTCTCATGAGCCCAAACAAGTCTCTAAAAGCATGAGTTTGCAACTACTTTACTTTTGGAGAAAATTCAAAACATTCACTTTTCACTAGAGCCCAATAGCAAAAATCAGGTTTTGAATGAAGAATCACATTTCTTGGTAGAATCATGCTGCATTGAACTTTTTGATGGTTTTTTACTCCTCTCAACAGCCCAAACAAGTTTCTAAAAGGATGAGTTTGCAACTACTTTAGTTTTGGAGAAAATTCAAAACATTCATTATTCAATAGGGCCCAAACTATCAAAAACCAGCGGTTTCAATGAACACACATTTCTTGGTAGAATCATGCAGGACTGAAATTTTTGATGTTTTTCTACTCCTCTCATGAGCCCAAACAAGTCTCTAAAAGCCTGAGTTTGCAACTACTTTTGGAGAAAATTCAAAACATTCATTATTCAATAGAGCCCAATAGCAAAAATCAGGTTTTGAATGAAGAATCACATTTCTTGGTAGAATCATGCAGGACTGAAATTTTTGATGTTTTTCTACTCCTCTCATGAGCCCAAACAAGTTTCTAAAAGCATGAGTTTGCAACTACATTACTTTTGGAGAAAATTCAAAACATTCACTATTCAATAGAGCCCAATAGCAAAAATCAGGTTTTGAAGGAAGAATCACATTTCTTGGTAAAATCATGCAGGATTGAAATTTTTGATGGTTTTTTACTCCTCTCAACAGCCCAAACAAGTTTCTAAAAGGATGAGTTTGCAACTACTTTACTTTTGGAGAAAATTCAAAACATTCATTATTCAATAGGGCCCAAACTATCAAAAACCAGCGGTTTCAATGAACACACATTTCTTGGTAGAATCATGCAGGACTGAAATTTTTGATGTTTTTCTACTCCTCTCATGAGCCCAAACAAGTCTCTAAAAGCATGAGTTTGCAACTACTTTACTTTTGGAGAAAATTCAAAACATTCATTATTAGAGCCCAATAGCAAAAATCAGGTTTTGAATGAAGAATCACATTTCTTGGTAGAATCATGCAGGATTGAAATTTTTGATGGTTTTTTACTCCTCTCAACAGCCTAAACAAGTTTCTAAAAGGATGAGTTTGCAACTACTTTACTTTTGGAGAAAATTCAAAACATTCATTATTCAATAGGGCCCAAACTATCAAAAACCAGCGGTTTCAATGAACACACATTTCTTGGTAGAATCATGCAGGACTGAAATTTTTGATGTTTTTCTACTCCTCTCATGAGCCCAAACAAGTCTCTAAAAGGATGAGTTTGCAACGACTTTACTTTTGGAGAAAATTCAAAACATTTATTATTCAATAGAGCTCAATAGCAAAAACCAGCGTTTTGAATGAAGAATCACATTTCTTGGTAGAATCATGCAGGATTGAAATTTTTGATGGTTTTTTACTCCTCTCAACAGCCCAAACAAGTTTCTAAAAGGATGAGTTTGCAACTGCTTTACTTTTGGATAAAATTCAAAACATTCATTATTCATTAGGGCCCAAACTATCAAAAACCAGCGGTTTGAATGAACACACATTTCTTGGTAGAATCATGCAGGACTCAAATTTTTGATGTTTTTCTACTCCTCTCATGAGCCCAAACAAGTTTCTAAAAGCATGAGTTTGCAACTACTTTACTTTTGGAGAAAATTCAAAACATTCATTATTCAATAGAGCCCAATAGCAAAAATCAGGTTTTGAATGAAGAATCACATTTCTTGGTAGAATCATGCTGCATTGAAATTTTTGATGGTTTTTTACTCCTCTCAACAGCCCAAACAAGTTTCTAAAAGGATGAGTTTGCAACTACTTTACTTTTGGAGAAAATTCAAAACATTCATTATTCAATAGGGCCCAAACTATCAAAAACCAGCGGTTTCAATGAACACACATTTCTTGGTAGAATCATGCAGGACTGAAATTTTTGATGTTTTTCTACTCCTCTCATGAGCCCAAACAAGTCTCTAAAAGCATGAGTTTGCAACTACTTTACTTTTGGAGAAAATTCAAAACATTCATTATTCAATAGAGCCCAATAGCAAAAATCAGGTTTTGAATGAAGAATCACATTTCTTGGTAGAATCATGCTGCATTGAAATTTTTGATGGTTTTTTACTCCTCTCAACAGCCCAAACAAGTTTCTAAAAGGATGAGTTTGCAACTACTTTACTTTTGGAGAAAGTTCAAAACATTCATTATTCAATAGGGCCCAAACTATCAAAAACCAGCGGTTTCAATGAACACACATTTCTTGGTAGAATCATGCAGGACTGAAATTTTTGATGTTTTTCTACTCCTCTCATGAGCCCAAACAAGTCTCTAAAAGCATGAGTTTGCAACTACTTTACTTTTGGAGAAAATTCAAAACATTCACTTTTCAATAGAGCCCAATAGCAAAAATCAGGTTTTGAATGAAGAATCACATTTCTTGGTAGAATCATGCAGGATTGAAATTTTTGATGGTTTTTTACTCCTCTCAACAGCCCAAACAAGTTTCTAAAAGGATGAGTTTGCAACTACTTTACTTTTGGAGAAAATTCAAAACATTCATTATTCAATAGGGCCCAAACTATCAAAAACCAGCGGTTTCAATGAACACACATTTCTTGGTAGAATCATGCAGGACTGAAGTTTTTGATGTTTTTCTACTCCTCTCATGAGCCCAAACAAGTCTCTAAAAGCATGAGTTTGCAACTACTTTACTTTTGGAGAAAATTCAAAACATTCATTATTCAATAGAGCCCAATAGCAAAAATCAGGTTTTGAATGAAGAATCACATTTCTTGGTAGAATCATGCAGGATTGAAATTTTTGATGGTTTTTTACTCCTCTCTACAGCCCAAACAAGTTTCTAAAAGGATGAGTTTGCAACTGCTTTACTTTTGGAGAAAATTCAAAACATTCATTATTCAATAGGGCCCAAACTATCAAAAACCAGCGGTTTGAATGAACACACATTTCTTGGTAGAATCATGCAGGACTCAAATTTTTGATGTTTTTCTACTCCTCTCATGAGCCCAAACAAGTTTCTAAAAGCATAAGTTTGCAACTACTTTACTTTTGGAGAAAATTCAAAACATTCATTATTCAATAGAGCCCAATAGCAAAAATCAGGTTTTGAATGAAGAATCACATTTCTTGGTAGAATCATGCAGGATTGAAATTTTTGATGGTTTTTTACTCCTCTCAACAGCCCAAACAAGTTTCTAAAAGGATGAGTTTGCAACTACTTTACTTTTGGAGAAAATTCAAAACATTCATTATTCAATAGGGCCCAAACTATCAAAAACCAGCGGTTTCAATGAACACACATTTCTTGGTAGAATCATGCAGGACTGAAATTTTTGATGTTTTTCTACTCCTCTCATGAGCCCAAACAAGTCTCTAAAAGCATGAGTTTGCAACTACTTTACTTTTGGAGAAAATTCAAAACATTCATTATTCAATAGAGCCCAATAGCAAAAATCAGGTTTTGAATGAAGAATCACATTTCTTGGTAAAATCATGCAGGATTGAAATTTTTGATGGTTTTTTACTCCTCTCAACAGCCCAAACAAGTTTCTAAAAGGATGAGTTTGCAACTACTTTACTTTTGGAGAAAATTCAAAACATTCATTATTCAATAGGGCCCAAACTATCAAAAACCAGCGGTTTCAATGAACACACATTTCTTGGTAGAATCATGCAGGACTGAAATTTTTGATATTTTTCTACTCCTCTCATGAGCCCAAACAAGTCTCTAAAAGCATGAGTTTGCAACTACTTTACTTTTGGAGAAAATTCAAAACATTCATTATTCAATAGAGCCCAATAGCAAAAATCAGGTTTTGAATGAAGAATCACATTTCTTGGTAGAATCATGCAGGATTGAAATTTTTGATGGTTTTTTACTCCTCTCAACAGCCCAAACAAGTTTCTAAAAGGATGAGTTTGCAACTACTTTACTTTTGGAGAAAATTCAAAACATTCATTATTCAATAGGGCCCAAACTATCAAAAACCAGCGGTTTCAATGAACACACATTTCTTGGTAGAATCATGCAGGACTGAAATTTTTGATGTTTTTCTACTCCTCTCATGAGCCCAAACAAGTCTCTAAAAGCATGAGTTTGCAACTACTTTACTTTTGGAGAAAATTCAAAACATTCATTATTCAATAGAGCCCAATAGCAAAAATCAGGTTTTAAATGAAGAATCACATTTCTTGGTAAAATCATGCAGGATTGAAATTTTTGATGGTTTTTTACTCCTCTCAACAGCCCAAACAAGTTTCTAAAAGGATGAGTTTGCAACTACTTTACTTTTGGAGAAAATTCAAAACATTCATTATTCAATAGAGGCCAATAGCAAAAATCAGGTTTTGAATGAAGAATCACATTTCTTGGTAGAATCATGCAGGATTGAAATTTTTGATGGTTTTTTACTCCTCTCAACAGCCCAAACAAGTTTCTAAAAGGATGAGTTTGCAACTACTTTACTTTTGGAGAAAATTCAAAACATTCATTATTCAATATGGCCCAAAATATCAAAAACCAGCGGTTTGAATGAACACACATTTCTTGGTAGAATCGTGCAGGACTGAAATTTTTGATGTTTTTCTACTCCTCTCATGAGCCCAAACAAGTCTCTAAAAGGATGAGTTTGCAACTACTTTACTTTTGGAGAAAATTCAAAACATTCATTATTCAATAGAGCCCAATAGCAAAAATCAGGTTTTGAATGAAGAATCACATTTCTTGGTAAAATCATGCAGGATTGAAATTTTTGATGGTTTTTTACTCCTCTCAACAGCCCAAACAAGTTTCTAAAAGGATGAGTTTGCAACTACTTTACTTTTGGAGAAAATTCAAAACATTCATTATTCAATAGGGCCCAAACTATCAAAAACCAGCGGTTTGAATGAACACACATTTCTTGGTAGAATCATGCAGGACTGAAATTTTTGATGTTTTTCTACTCGTCTCATGAGCCCAAACAAGTCTCTAAAAGCATGAGTTTGCAACTACTTTACTTTTGGAGAAAATTCAAAACATTCACTTTTCACTAGAGCCCAATAGCAAAAATCAGGTTTTGAATGAAGAATCACATTTCTTGGTAGAATCATGCTGCATTGAACTTTTTGATGGTTTTTTACTCCTCTCAACAGCCCAAACAAGTTTCTAAAAGGATGAGTTTGCAACTACTTTAGTTTTGGAGAAAATTCAAAACATTCATTATTCAATAGGGCCCAAACTATCAAAAACCAGCGGTTTCAATGAACACACATTTCTTGGTAGAATCATGCAGGACTGAAATTTTTGATGTTTTTCTACTCCTCTCATGAGCCCAAACAAGTCTCTAAAAGCCTGAGTTTGCAACTACTTTTGGAGAAAATTCAAAACATTCATTATTCAATAGAGCCCAATAGCAAAAATCAGGTTTTGAATGAAGAATCACATTTCTTGGTAGAATCATGCAGGACTGAAATTTTTGATGTTTTTCTACTCCTCTCATGAGCCCAAACAAGTTTCTAAAAGCATGAGTTTGCAACTACATTACTTTTGGAGAAAATTCAAAACATTCACTATTCAATAGAGCCCAATAGCAAAAATCAGGTTTTGAAGGAAGAATCACATTTCTTGGTAAAATCATGCAGGATTGAAATTTTTGATGGTTTTTTACTCCTCTCAACAGCCCAAACAAGTTTCTAAAAGGATGAGTTTGCAACTACTTTACTTTTGGAGAAAATTCAAAACATTCATTATTCAATAGGGCCCAAACTATCAAAAACCAGCGGTTTCAATGAACACACATTTCTTGGTAGAATCATGCAGGACTGAAATTTTTGATGTTTTTCTACTCCTCTCATGAGCCCAAACAAGTCTCTAAAAGCATGAGTTTGCAACTACTTTACTTTTGGAGAAAATTCAAAACATTCACTATTAGAGCCCAATAGCAAAAATCAGGTTTTGAATGAAGAATCACATTTCTTGGTAGAATCATGCAGGATTGAAATTTTTGATGGTTTTTTACTCCTCTCAACAGCCTAAACAAGTTTCTAAAAGGATGAGTTTGCAACTACTTTACTTTTGGAGAAAATTCAAAACATTCATTATTCAATAGGGCCAAACTATCAAAAACCAGCGGTTTCAATGAACACACATTTCTTGGTAGAATCATGCAGGACTGAAATTTTTGATGTTTTTCTACTCCTCTCATGAGCCCAAACAAGTCTCTAAAAGGATGAGTTTGCAACGACTTTACTTTTGGAGAAAATTCAAAACATTTATTATTCAATAGAGCTCAATAGCAAAAACCAGCGTTTTGAATGAAGAATCACATTTCTTGGTAGAATCATGCAGGATTGAAATTTTTGATGGTTTTTTACTCCTCTCAACAGCCCAAACAAGTTTCTAAAAGGATGAGTTTGCAACTGCTTTACTTTTGGATAAAATTCAAAACATTCATTATTCATTAGGGCCCAAACTATCAAAAACCAGCGGTTTGAATGAACACACATTTCTTGGTAGAATCATGCAGGACTCAAATTTTTGATGTTTTTCTACTCCTCTCATGAGCCCAAACAAGTTTCTAAAAGCATGAGTTTGCAACTACTTTACTTTTGGAGAAAATTCAAAACATTCATTATTCAATAGAGCCCAATAGCAAAAATCAGGTTTTGAATGAAGAATCACATTTCTTGGTAGAATCATGCTGCATTGAAATTTTTGATGGTTTTTTACTCCTCTCAACAGCCCAAACAAGTTTCTAAAAGGATGAGTTTGCAACTACTTTACTTTTGGAGAAAATTCAAAACATTCATTATTCAATAGGGCCCAAACTATCAAAAACCAGCGGTTTCAATGAACACACATTTCTTGGTAGAATCATGCAGGACTGAAATTTTTGATGTTTTTCTACTCCTCTCATGAGCCCAAACAAGTCTCTAAAAGCATGAGTTTGCAACTACTTTACTTTTGGAGAAAATTCAAAACATTCATTATTCAATAGAGCCCAATAGCAAAAATCAGGTTTTGAATGAAGAATCACATTTCTTGGTAGAATCATGCTGCATTGAAATTTTTGATGGTTTTTTACTCCTCTCAACAGCCCAAACAAGTTTCTAAAAGGATGAGTTTGCAACTACTTTACTTTTGGAGAAAGTTCAAAACATTCATTATTCAATAGGGCCCAAACTATCAAAAACCAGCGGTTTCAATGAACACACATTTCTTGGTAGAATCATGCAGGACTGAAATTTTTGATGTTTTTCTACTCCTCTCATGAGCCCAAACAAGTCTCTAAAAGCATGAGTTTGCAACTACTTTACTTTTGGAGAAAATTCAAAACATTCACTTTTCAATAGAGCCCAATAGCAAAAATCAGGTTTTGAATGAAGAATCACATTTCTTGGTAGAATCATGCAGGATTGAAATTTTTGATGGTTTTTTACTCCTCTCAACAGCCCAAACAAGTTTCTAAAAGGATGAGTTTGCAACTACTTTACTTTTGGAGAAAATTCAAAACATTCATTATTCAATAGGGCCCAAACTATCAAAAACCAGCGGTTTCAATGAACACACATTTCTTGGTAGAATCATGCAGGACTGAAGTTTTTGATGTTTTTCTACTCCTCTCATGAGCCCAAACAAGTCTCTAAAAGCATGAGTTTGCAACTACTTTACTTTTGGAGAAAATTCAAAACATTCATTATTCAATAGAGCCCAATAGCAAAAATCAGGTTTTGAATGAAGAATCACATTTCTTGGTAGAATCATGCAGGATTGAAATTTTTGATGGTTTTTTACTCCTCTCTACAGCCCAAACAAGTTTCTAAAAGGATGAGTTTGCAACTGCTTTACTTTTGGAGAAAATTCAAAACATTCATTATTCAATAGGGCCCAAACTATCAAAAACCAGCGGTTTGAATGAACACACATTTCTTGGTAGAATCATGCAGGACTCAAATTTTTGATGTTTTTCTACTCCTCTCATGAGCCCAAACAAGTTTCTAAAAGCATAAGTTTGCAACTACTTTACTTTTGGAGAAAATTCAAAACATTCATTATTCAATAGAGCCCAATAGCAAAAATCAGGTTTTGAATGAAGAATCACATTTCTTGGTAGAATCATGCAGGATTGAAATTTTTGATGGTTTTTTACTCCTCTCAACAGCCCAAACAAGTTTCTAAAAGGATGAGTTTGCAACTACTTTACTTTTGGAGAAAATTCAAAACATTCATTATTCAATAGGGCCCAAACTATCAAAAACCAGCGGTTTCAATGAACACACATTTCTTGGTAGAATCATGCAGGACTGAAATTTTTGATGTTTTTCTACTCCTCTCATGAGCCCAAACAAGTCTCTAAAAGCATGAGTTTGCAACTACTTTACTTTTGGAGAAAATTCAAAACATTCATTATTCAATAGAGCCCAATAGCAAAAATCAGGTTTTGAATGAAGAATCACATTTCTTGGTAAAATCATGCAGGATTGAAATTTTTGATGGTTTTTTACTCCTCTCAACAGCCCAAACAAGTTTCTAAAAGGATGAGTTTGCAACTACTTTACTTTTGGAGAAAATTCAAAACATTCATTATTCAATAGGGCCCAAACTATCAAAAACCAGCGGTTTCAATGAACACACATTTCTTGGTAGAATCATGCAGGACTGAAATTTTTGATATTTTTCTACTCCTCTCATGAGCCCAAACAAGTCTCTAAAAGCATGAGTTTGCAACTACTTTACTTTTGGAGAAAATTCAAAACATTCATTATTCAATAGAGCCCAATAGCAAAAATCAGGTTTTGAATGAAGAATCACATTTCTTGGTAGAATCATGCAGGATTGAAATTTTTGATGGTTTTTTACTCCTCTCAACAGCCCAAACAAGTTTCTAAAAGGATGAGTTTGCAACTACTTTACTTTTGGAGAAAATTCAAAACATTCATTATTCAATAGGGCCCAAACTATCAAAAACCAGCGGTTTCAATGAACACACATTTCTTGGTAGAATCATGCAGGACTGAAATTTTTGATGTTTTTCTACTCCTCTCATGAGCCCAAACAAGTCTCTAAAAGCATGAGTTTGCAACTACTTTACTTTTGGAGAAAATTCAAAACATTCATTATTCAATAGAGCCCAATAGCAAAAATCAGGTTTTAAATGAAGAATCACATTTCTTGGTAAAATCATGCAGGATTGAAATTTTTGATGGTTTTTTACTCCTCTCAACAGCCCAAACAAGTTTCTAAAAGGATGAGTTTGCAACTACTTTACTTTTGGAGAAAATTCAAAACATTCATTATTCAATAGGGCCCAAACTATCAAAAACCAGCGGTTTCAATGAACACACATTTCTTGGTAGAATCATGCAGGACTGAAATTTTTGATGTTTTTCTACTCCTCTCATGAGCCCAAACAAGTCTCTAAAAGCATGAGTTTGCAACTACTTTACTTTTGGAGAAAATTCAAAACATTCACTTTTCAATAGAGCCCAATAGCAAAAATCAGGTTTTGAATGAAGAATCACATTTCTTGGTAGAATCATGCAGGATTGAAATTTTTGATGGTTTTTTACTCCTCTCAACAGCCCAAACAAGTTTCTAAAAGGATGAGTTTGCAACTACTTTACTTTTGGAGAAAATTCAAAACATTCATTATTCAATAGGGCCCAAACTATCAAAAACCAGCGGTTTGAATGAACACACATTTCTTGGTAGAATCATGCAGGACTGAAATTTTTGATGTTTTTCTACTCCTCTCATGAGCCCAAACAAGTCTCTAAAAGCATGAGTTTGCAACTACTTTACTTTTGGAGAAAATTCAAAACATTCATTATTCAATAGAGCCCAATAGCAAAAATCAGGTTTTGAATGAAGAATCACAATTCTTGGTAGAAGCATGCAGGATTGAAATTTTTGATGGTTTTTTACTCCTCTCAACAGCCCAAACAAGTTTCTAAAAGGATGAGTTTGCAACTACTTTACTTTTGGAGAAAATTCAAAACATTCATTATTCAATAGGGCCCAAACTATCAAAAACCAGCGGTTTCAATGAAAACACATTTCTTGGTAGAATCATGCAGGACTGAAATTTTTGATGTTTTTCTACTCCTCTCATGAGCCCAAACAAGTTTCTAAAAGCATGAGTTTGCAACTACTTTACTTTTGGAGAAAATTCAAAACATTCATTATTCAATAGAGCCCAATAGCAAAAAATCAGGTTTTGAATGAAGAATCACATTTCTTGGTAGAATCATGCAGGATTGAAATTTTTGATGGTTTTTTACTCCTCTCAACAGCCCAAACAAGTTTCTAAAAGGATGAGTTTGCAACTACTTTACTTTTGGACAAAATTCAAAACATTCATTATTCAATAGGGCCCAAACTATCAAAAACCAGCGGTTTCAATGAACACACATTTCTTGGTAGAATCATGCAGGACTGAAATTTTTGATGTTTTTCTACTCCTCTCATGAGCCCAAACAAGTTTCTAAAAGCATGAGTTTGCAACTACTTTACTTTTGGAGAAAATTCAAAACATTCATTATTCAATAGAGCCCAATAGCAAAAATCAGGTTTTGAATGAAGAATCACATTTCTTGGTAGAATCATGCAGGATTGAAATTTTTGATGGTTTTTTACTCCTCTCAACAGCCCAAACAAGTTTCTAAAAGGATGAGTTTGCAACTACTTTACTTTTGGAGAAAATTCAAAGCATTCATTATTCAATAGGGCCCAAACTATCAAAAACCAGCGGTTTCAATGAACACACATTTCTTGGTAGAATCATGCAGGACTGAAATTTTTGATGTTTTTCTACTCCTCTCATGAGCCCAAACAAGTCTCTAAAAGCATGAGTTTGCAACTACTTTACTTTTGGAGAAAATTCAAAACATTCATTATTCAATAGAGCCCAATAGCAAAAATCAGGTTTTGAATGAAGAATCACATTTCTTGGTAAAATCATGCAGGATTGAAATTTTTGATGGTTTTTTACTCCTCTCAACAGCCCAAACAAGTTTCTAAAAGGATGAGTTTGCAACTACTTTACTTTTGGAGAAAATTCAAAACATTCATTATTCAATAGGGCCCAAACTATCAAAAACCAGCGGTTTCAATGAACACACATTTCTTGGTAGAATCATGCAGGACTGAAATTTTTGATGTTTTTCTACTCCTCTCATGAGCCCAAACAAGTCTCTAAAAGCATGAGTTTGCAACTACTTTACATTTGGAGAAAATTCAAAACATTCATTATTCAATAGAGCCCAATAGCAAAAATCAGGTTTTGAATGAAGAATCACATTTCTTGGTAGAATCATGCAGGATTGAAATTTTTGATGGTTTTTTACTCCTCTCAACAGCCCAAACAAGTTTCTAAAAGGATGAGTTTGCAACTACTTTACTTTTGGAGAAAATTCAAAACATTCATTATTCAATAGGGCCCAAACTATCAAAAACCAGCGGTTTCAATGAACACACATTTCTTGGTAGAATCATGCAGGACTGAAATTTTTGATGTTTTTCTACTCCTCTCATGAGCCCAAACAAGTCTCTAAAAGCATGAGTTTGCAACTACTTTACATTTGGAGAAAATTCAAAACATTCATTATTCAATAGAGCCCAATAGCAAAAATCAGGTTTTGAATGAAGAATCACATTTCTTGGTAGAATCATGCAGGATTGAAATTTTTGATGGTTTTTTACTCCTCTCAACAGCCCAAACAAGTTTCTAAAAGGATGAGTTTGCAACTACTTTACTTTTGGAGAAAATTCAAAACATTCATTATTCAATAGAGCCCAATAGCAAAAATCAGGTTTTGAATGAAGAATCACATTTCTTGGTAGAATCATGCAGGATTGAAATTTTTTTTGGTTTTTTACTCCGCTCAACAGCCCAAACAAGTTTCTAAAAGGATGAGTTTGCAACTACTTTACTTTTGGAGAAAATTCAAAGCATTCATTATTCAATAGGGCCCAAACTATCAAAAACCAGCGGTTTCAATGAACACACATTTCTTGGTAGAATCATGCAGGACTGAAATTTTTGATGTTTTTCTACTCCTCTCATGAGCCCAAACAAGTCTCTAAAAGCATGAGTTTGCAACTACTTTACTTTTGGAGAAAATTCGAAACATTCATTATTCAATAGAGCCCAATAGCAAAAATCAGGTTTTGAATGAAGAATCACATTTCTTGGTAAAATCATGCAGGATTGAAATTTTTGATGGTTTTTTACTCCTCTCAACAGCCCAAACAAGTTTCTAAAAGGATGAGTTTGCAACTACTTTACTTTTGGAGAAAATTCAAAACATTCATTATTCAATAGGGCCCAAACTATCAAAAACCAGCGGTTTCAATGAACACACATTTCTTGGTAGAATCATGCAGGACTGAAATTTTTGATGTTTTTCTACTCCTCTCATGAGCCCAAACAAGTCTCTAAAAGCATGAGTTTGCAACTACTTTACATTTGGAGAAAATTCAAAACATTCATTATTCAATAGAGCCCAATAGCAAAAATCAGGTTTTGAATGAAGAATCACATTTCTTGGTAGAATCATGCAGGATTGAAATTTTTGATGGTTTTTTACTCCTCTCAACAGCCCAAACAAGTTTCTAAAAGGATGAGTTTGCAACTACTTTACTTTTGGAGAAAATTCAAAACATTCATTATTCAATAGGGCCCAAACTATCAAAAACCAGCGGTTTCAATGAACACACATTTCTTGGTAGAATCATGCAGGACTGAAATTTTTGATGTTTTTCTACTCCTCTCATGAGCCCAAACAAGTCTCTAAAAGCATGAGTTTGCAACTACTTTACTTTTGGAGAAAATTCAAAACATTCATTATTCAATAGAGCCCAATAGCAAAAATCAGGTTTTGAATGAAGAATCACATTTCTTGGTAGAATCATGCAGGATTGAAATTTTTGATGGTTTTTTACTCCTCTCAACAGCCCAAACAAGTTTCTAAAAGGATGAGTTTGCAACTACTTTACTTTTGGAGAAAATTCAAAACATTCATTATTCAATAGAGCCCAATAGCAAAAATCAGGTTTTGAATGAAGAATCACATTTCTTGGTAGAATCATGCAGGATTGAAATTTTTGATGGTTTTTTACTCCTCTCAACAGCCCAAACAAGTTTCTAAAAGGATGAGTTTGCAACTACTTTACTTTTGGAGAAAATTCAAAGCATTCATTATTCAATAGGGCCCAAACTATCAAAAACCAGCGGTTTCAATGAACACACATTTCTTGGTAGAATCATGCAGGACTGAAATTTTTGATGTTTTTCTACTCCTCTCATGAGCCCAAACAAGTCTCTAAAAGCATGAGTTTGCAACTACTTTACTTTTGGAGAAAATTCAAAACATTCATTATTCAATAGAGCCCAATAGCAAAAATCAGGTTTTGAATGAAGAATCACATTTCTTGGTAAAATCATGCAGGATTGAAATTTTTGATGGTTTTTTACTCCTCTCAACAGCCCAAACAAGTTTCTAAAAGGATGAGTTTGCAACTACTTTACTTTTGGAGAAAATTCAAAACATTCATTATTCAATAGGGCCCAAACTATCAAAAACCAGCGGTTTCAATGAACACACATTTCTTGGTAGAATCATGCAGGACTGAAATTTTTGATGTTTTTCTACTCCTCTCATGAGCCCAAACAAGTCTCTAAAAGCATGAGTTTGCAACTACTTTACATTTGGAGAAAATTCAAAACATTCATTATTCAATAGAGCCCAATAGCAAAAATCAGGTTTTGAATGAAGAATCACATTTCTTGGTAGAATCATGCAGGATTGAAATTTTTGATGGTTTTTTACTCCTCTCAACAGCCCAAACAAGTTTCTAAAAGGATGAGTTTGCAACTACTTTACTTTTGGAGAAAATTCAAAACATTCATTATTCAATAGGGCCCAAACTATCAAAAACCAGCGGTTTCAATGAACACACATTTCTTGGTAGAATCATGCAGGACTGAAATTTTTGATGTTTTTCTACTCCTCTCATGAGCCCAAACAAGTCTCTAAAAGCATGAGTTTGCAACTACTTTACTTTTGGAGAAAATTCAAAACATTCACTTTTCAATAGAGCCCAATAGCAAAAATCAGGTTTTGAATGAAGAATCACATTTCTTGGTAGAATCATGCAGGATTGAAATTTTTGATGGTTTTTTACTCCTCTCAACAGCCCAAACAAGTTTCTAAAAGGATGAGTTTGCAACTACTTTACTTTTGGAGAAAATTCAAAACATTCATTATTCAATAGGGCCCAAACTATCAAAAACCAGCGGTTTGAATGAACACACATTTCTTGGTAGAATCATGCAGGACTGAAATTTTTGATGTTTTTCTACTCCTCTCATGAGCCCAAACAAGTCTCTAAAAACATGAGTTTGCAACTACTTTACTTTTGGAGAAAATTCAAAACATTCATTATTCAATAGAGCCCAATAGCAAAAATCAGGTTTTGAATGAAGAATCACATTTCTTGGTAGAATCATGCAGGATTGAAATTTTTGATGGTTTTTTACTCCTCTCTACAGCCCAAACAAGTTTCTAAAAGGATGAGTTTGCAACTGCCTTACTTTTGGAGAAAATTCAAAACATTCATTATTCAATAGGGCCCAAACTATCAAAAACCAGCGGTTTGAATGAACACACATTTCTTGGTAGAATCATGCAGGATTCAAATTTTTGATGTTTTTCTACTCCTCTCATGAGCCCAAACAAGTTTCTAAAAGCATGAGTTTGCAACTACTTTACTTTTGGAGAAAATTCAAAACATTCATTATTCAATAGAGCCCAATAGCAAAAATCAGGTTTTGAATGAAGAGTCACATTTCTTGGTAGAATCATGCAGGATTGAAATTTTTGATGGTTTTTTACTCCTCTCAACAGCCCAAACAAGTTTCTAAAAGGATGAGTTTGCAACTACTTTACTTTTGGAGAAAATTCAAAACATTCATTATTCAATAGGGCCCAAACTATCAAAAACCAGCGGTTTCAATGAACACACATTTCTTGGTAGAATCATGCAGGACTGAAATTTTTGATGTTTTTCTACTCCTCTCATGAGCCCAAACAAGTCTCTAAAAGCATGAGTTTGCAACTACTTTACTTTTGGAGAAAATTCAAAACATTCATTATTCAATAGAGCCCAATAGCAAAAATCAGGTTTTGAATGAAGAATCACATTTCTTGGTAGAATCATGCAGGATTGAAATTTTTGATGGTTTTTTACTCCTCTCAACAGCCCAAACAAGTTTCTAAAAGGATGAGTTTGCAACTACTTTACTTTTGGAGAAAATTCAAAACATTCATTATTCAATAGGGCCCAAACTATCAAAAAACAGCGGTTTCAATGAACACACATTTCTTGGAAGAATCATGCAGGACTCAAATTTTTGATGTTTTTCTACTCCTCTCATGAGCCCAAACAAGTTTCTAAAAGCATGAGTTTGCAACTACTTTACTTTTGGAGAAAATTCAAAACATTCATTATTCAATAGAGCCCAATAGCAAAAATCAGGTTTTGAATGAAGAATCACATTTCTTGGTAGAATCATGCAGGATTGAAATTTTTGATGGTTTTTTACTCCTCTCAACAGCCCAAACAAGTTTCTAAAAGGATGAGTTTGCAACTACTTTACTTTTGGAGAAAATTCAAAACATTCATTATTCAATAGAGCCCAATAGCAAAAATCAGGTTTTGAATGAAGAATCACATTTCTTGGTAGAATCATGCAGGATTGAAATTTTTGATGGTTTTTTACTCCTCTCAACAGCCCAAACAAGTTTCTAAAAGGATGAGTTTGCAACTACTTTACTTTTGGAGAAAATTCAAAGCATTCATTATTCAATAGGGCCCAAACTATCAAAAACCAGCGGTTTCAATGAACACACATTTCTTGGTAGAATCATGCAGGACTGAAATTTTTGATGTTTTTCTACTCCTCTCATGAGCCCAAACAAGTCTCTAAAAGCATGAGTTTGCAACTACTTTACTTTTGGAGAAAATTCAAAACATTCATTATTCAATAGAGCCCAATAGCAAAAATCAGGTTTTGAATGAAGAATCACATTTCTTGGTAGAATCATGCAGGATTGAAATTTTTGATGGTTTTTTACTCCTCTCAACAGCCCAAACAAGTTTCTAAAAGGATGAGTTTGCAACTACTTTACTTTTGGAGAAAATTCAAAACATTCATTATTCAATAGAGCCCAATAGCAAAAATCAGGTTTTGAATGAAGAATCACATTTCTTGGTAAAATCATGCAGGATTGAAATTTTTGATGGTTTTTTACTCCTCTCAACAGCCCAAACAAGTTTCTAAAAGGATGAGTTTGCAACTACTTTACTTTTGGAGAAAATTCAAAACATTCATTATTCAATAGGGCCCAAACTATCAAAAACCAGCGGTTTCAATGAACACACATTTCTTGGTAGAATCATGCAGGACTGAAATTTTTGATGTTTTTCTACTCCTCTCATGAGCCCAAACAAGTTTCTAAAAGCATGAGTTTGCAACTAGTTTACTTTTGGAGAACATTCAAAACATTCACTATTCAATAGATCCCAATAGCAAAAATCAGGTTTTGAATGAAGAATCACATTTCTTGGTAAAATCATGCAGGATTGAAATTTTTGATGGTTTTTTACTCCTCTCAACAGCCCAAACAAGTTTCTAAAAGGATGAGTTTGCAACTACTTTACTTTTGGAGAAAATTCAAAACATTCATTATTCAATAGGGCCCAAACTATCAAAAACCAGCGGTTTCAATGAACACACATTTCTTGGTAGAATCATGCAGGACTGAAATTTTTGATGTTTTTCTACTCCTCTCATGAGCCCAAACAAGTCTCTAAAAGCATGAGTTTGCAACTACTTTACTTTTGGAGAAAATTCAAAACATTCATTATTCAATAGAGCCCAATAGCAAAAATCAGGTTTTGAATGAAGAATCACATTTCTTGGTAGAATCATGCAGGATTGAAATTTTTGATGGTTTTTTACTCCTCTCAACAGCCCAAACAAGTTTCTAAAAGGATGAGTTTGCAACTACTTTACTTTTGGAGAAAATTCAAAACATTCATTATTCAATAGGGCCCAAACTATCAAAAACCAGCGGTTTCAATGAACACACATTTCTTGGTAGAATCATGCAGGACTGAAATTTTTGATGTTTTTCTACTCCTCTCATGAGCCCAAACAAGTCTCTAAAAGCATGAGTTTGCAACTACTTTACTTTTGGAGAAAATTCAAAACATTCACTTTTCAATAGAGCCCAATAGCAAAAATCAGGTTTTGAATGAAGAATCACATTTCTTGGTAGAATCATGCAGGATTGAAATTTTTGATGGTTTTTTACTCCTCTCAACAGCCCAAACAAGTTTCTAAAAGGATGAGTTTGCAACTACTTTACTTTTGGAGAAAATTCAAAACATTCATTATTCAATAGGGCCCAAACTATCAAAAACCAGCGGTTTGAATGAACACACATTTCTTGGTAGAATCATGCAGGACTGAAATTTTTGATGTTTTTCTACTCATCTCATGAGCCCAAACAAGTCTCTAAAAGCATGAGTTTGCAACTACTTTACTTTTGGAGAAAATTCAAAACATTCATTATTCAATAGAGCCCAATAGCAAAAATCAGGTTTTGAATGAAGAATCACATTTCTTGGTAGAAGCATGCAGGATTGAAATTTTTGATGGTTTTTTACTCCTCTCAACAGCCCAAACAAGTTTCTAAAAGGATGAGTTTGCAACTACTTTACTTTTGGAGAAAATTCAAAACATTCATTATTCAATAGGGCCCAAACTATCAAAAACCAGCGGTTTCAATGAACACACATTTCTTGGTAGAATCATGCAGGACTGAAATTTTTGATGTTTTTCTACTCCTCTCATGAGCCCAAACAAGTCTCTAAAAGCATGAGTTTGCAACTACTTTACTTTTGGAGAAAATTCAAAACATTCATTATTCAATAGAGCCCAATAGCAAAAATCAGGTTTTGAATGAAGAATCACATTTCTTGGTAGAATCATGCAGGATTGAAATTTTTGATGGTTTTTTACTCCTCTCTACAGCCCAAACAAGTTTCCAAAAGGATGAGTTTGCAACTGCTTTACTTTTGGAGAAAATTCAAAACATTCATTATTCAATAGGGCCCAAACTATCAAAAACCAGCGGTTTGAATGAACACACATTTCTTGGTAGAATCATGCAGGACTGAAATTTTTGATGTTTTTCTACTCCTCTCATGAGCCCAAACAAGTTTCTAAAAGCATGAGTTTGCAACTACTTTACTTTTGGAGAAAATTCAAAACATTCATTATTCAATAGAGCCCAATAGCAAAAATCAGGTTTTGAATGAAGAATCACAGTTCTTGGTAGAATCATGCAGGATTGAAATTTTTGATGGTTTTTTACTCCTCTCAACAGCCCAAACAAGTTTCTAAAAGGATGAGTTTGCAACTACTTTACTTTTGGAGAAAATTCAAAACATTCATTACTCAATAGAGCCCAATAGCAAAAATCAGGTTTTGAATGAAGAATCACATTTCTTGGTAGAATCATGCAGGATTGAAATTTTTAATGGTTTTTTACTCCTCTCAACAGCCCAAACAAGTTTCTGAAAGGATGAGTTTGCAACTACTTTACTTTTGGAGAAAATTCAAAACATTCATTATTCAATAGGGCCCAAACTATCAAAAACCAGCGGTTTCAATGAACACACATTTCTTGGTAGAATCATGCAGGACTGAAATTTTTGATGTTTTTCTACTCCTCTCATGAGCCCAAACAAGTCTCTAAAAGCATGAGTTTGCAACTACTTTACTTTTGGAGAAAATTCAAAACATTCATTATTCAATAGAGCCCAATAGCAAAAATCAGGTTTTGAATGAAGAATCACATTTCTTGGTAAAATCATGCAGGATTGAAATTTTTGATGGTTTTTTACTCCTCTCAACAGCCCAAACAAGTTTCTAAAAGGATGAGTTTGCAACTACTTTACTTTTGGAGAAAATTCAAAACATTCATTATTCAATAGGGCCCAAACTATCAAAAACCAGCGGTTTCAATGAACACACATTTCTTGGTAGAATCATGCAGGACTGAAATTTTTGATGTTTTTCTACTCCTCTCATGAGCCCAAACAAGTTTCTAAAAGCATGAGTTTGCAACTACTTTACTTTTGGAGAAAATTCAAAACATTCATTATTCAATAGAGCCCAATAGCAAAAATCAGGTTTTCAATGAAGAATCACATTTCTTGGTAGAATCATGCAGGATTGAAATTTTTGATGGTTTTTTACTCCTCTCAACAGCCCAAACAAGTTTCTAAAAGGATGAGTTTGCAACTACTTTACTTTTGGAGAAAATTCAAAACATTCATTATTCAATAGGGCCCAAACTATCAAAAACCAGCGGTTTCAATGAACACACATTTCTTGGTAGAATCATGCAGGACTGAAATTTTTGATGTTTTTCTACTCCTCTCATGAGCCCAAACAAGTCTCTAAAAGCATGAGTTTGCAACTACTTTACTTTTGGAGAAAATTCAAAACATTCACTTTTCAATAGAGCCCAATAGCAAAAATCAGGTTGTGAATGAAGAATCACATTTCTTGGTAGAATCATGCAGGATTGAAATTTTTGATGGTTTTTTACTCCTCTCAACAGCCCAAACAAGTTTCTAAAAGGATGAGTTTGCAACTACTTTACTTTTGGAGAAAATTCAAAACATTCATTATTCAATAGGGCCCAAACTATCAAAAACCAGCGGTTTCAATGAACACACATTTCTTGGTAGAATCATGCAGGACTGAAATTTTTGATGTTTTTCTACTCCTCTCATGAGCCCAAACAAGTCTCTAAAAGCATGAGTTTGCAACTACTTTACTTTTGGAGAAAATTCAAAACATTCATTATTCAATAGAGCCCAATAGCAAAAATCAGGTTTTGAATGAAGAATCACATTTCTTGGTAAAATCATGCAGGATTGAAATTTTTGATGGTTTTTTACTCCTCTCAACAGCCCAAACAAGTTTCTAAAAGGATGAGTTTGCAACTACTTTACTTTTGGAGAAAATTCAAAACATTCATTATTCAATAGGGCCCAAACTATCAAAAACCAGCGGTTTCAATGAACACACATTTCTTGGTAGAATCATGCAGGACTGAAATTTTTGATGTTTTTCTACTCCTCTCATGAGCCCAAACAAGTTTCTAAAAGCATGAGTTTGCAACTAGTTTACTTTTGGAGAACATTCAAAACATTCACTATTCAATAGAGCCCAATAGCAAAAATCAGGTTTTGAATGAAGAATCACATTTCTTGGTAAAATCATGCAGGATTGAAATTTTTGATGGTTTTTTACTCCTCTCATGAGCCCAAACAAGTCTCTAAAAGCATGAGTTTGCAACTACTTTACTTTTGGAGAAAATTCAAAACATTCATTATTCAATAGAGCCCAATAGCAAAAATCAAGTTTTGAATGAAGAATCACATTTCTTGGTAGAATCATGCAGAATTGAAATTTTTGATGGTTTTTTACTCCTCTCAACAGCCCAAACAAGTTTCTAAAAGGATGAGTTTGCAACTACTTTACTTTTGGAGAAAATTCAAAACATTCATTATTCAATAGGGCCCAAACTATCAAAAACCAGCGGTTTCAATGAACACACATTTCTTGGTAGAATCATGCAGGACTGAAATTTTTGATGTTTTTCTACTCCTCTCATGAGCCCAAACAAGTCTCTAAAAGCATGAGTTTGCAACTACTTTACTTTTGGAGAAAATTCAAAACATTCACTTTTCAATAGAGCCCAATAGCAAAAATCAGGTTTTGAATGAAGAATCACATTTCTTGGTAGAATCATGCAGGATTGAAATTTTTGATGGTTTTTTACTCCTCTCAACAGCCCAAACAAGTTTCTAAAAGGATGAGTTTGCAACTACTTTACTTTTGGAGAAAATTCAAAACATTCATTATTCAATAGGGCCCAAACTATCAAAAACCAGCGGTTTGAATGAACACACATTTCTTGGTAGAATCATGCAGGACTGAAATTTTTGATGTTTTTCTACTCCTCTCATGAGCCCAAACAAGTCTCTAAAAGCATGAGTTTGCAACTACTTTACTTTTGGAGAAAATTCAAAACATTCATTATTCAATAGAGCCCAATAGCAAAAATCAGGTTTTGAATGAAGAATCACATTTCTTGGTAGAAGCATGCAGGATTGAAATTTTTGATGGTTTTTTACTCCTCTCAACAGCCCAAACAAGTTTCTAAAAGGATGAGTTTGCAACTACTTTACTTTTGGAGAAAATTCAAAACATTCATTATTCAATAGGGCCCAAACTATCAAAAACCAGCGGTTTCAATGAACACACATTTCTTGGTAGAATCATGCAGGACTGAAATTTTTGATGTTTTTCTACTCCTCTCATGAACCCAAACAAGTCTCTAAAAGCATGAGTTTGCAACTACTTTACTTTTGGAGAAAATTCAAAACATTCATTATTCAATAGAGCCCAATAGCAAAAATCAGGTTTTGAATGAAGAATCACATTTCTTGGTAGAATCATGCAGGATTGAAATTTTTGATGGTTTTTTACTCCTCTCTACAGCCCAAACAAGTTTCTAAAAGGATGAGTTTGCAACTGCTTTACTTTTGGAGAAAATTCAAAACATTCATTATTCAATAGGGCCCAAACTATCAAAAACCAGCGGTTTGAATGAACACACATTTCTTAGTAGAATCATGCAGGACTCAAATTTTTGATGTTTTTCTACTCCTCTCATGAGCCCAAACAAGTTTCTAAAAGCATGAGTTTGCAACTACTTTACTTTTGGAGAAAATTCAAAACATTCATTATTCAATAGAGCCCAATAGCAAAAATCAGGTTTTGAATGAAGAATCACATTTCTTGGTAGAATCATGCAGGATTGAAATTTTTGATGGTTTTTTACTCCTCTCAACAGCCCAAACAAGTTTCTAAAAGGATGAGTTTGCAACTACTTTACTTTTGGAGAAAATTCAAAACATTCATTATTCAATAGGGCCCAAACTATCAAAAACCAGCGGTTTCAATGAACACACATTTCTTGGTAGAATCATGCAGGACTGAAATTTTTGATGTTTTTCTACTCCTCTCATGAGCCCAAACAAGTCTCTAAAAGCATTAGTTTGCAACTACTTTACTTTTGGAGAAAATTCAAAACATTCATTATTCAATAGAGCCCAATAGCAAAAATCAGGTTTTGAATGAAGAATCACATTTCTTGGTAGAATCATGCAGGATTGAAATTTTTGATGGTTTTTTACTCCTCTCAACAGCCCAAACAAGTTTCTAAAAGGATGAGTTTGCAACTACTTTACTTTTGGAGAAAATTCAAAACATTCATTATTCAATAGGGCCCAAACTATCAAAAACCAGCGGTTTCAATGAACACACATTTCTTGGAAGAATCATGCAGGGCTGAAATTTTTGATGTTTTTCTACTCCTCTCATGAGCCCAAACAAGTTTCTAAAAGCATGAGTTTGCAACTACTTTACTTTTGGAGAAAATTCAAAACATTCATTATTCAATAGAGCCCAATAGCAAAAATCAGGTTTTGAATGAAGAATCACAGTTCTTGGTAGAATCATGCAGGATTGAAATTTTTGATGGTTTTTGACTCCTCTCAACAGCCCAAACAAGTTTCTAAAAGGATGAGTTTGCAACTACTTTACTTTTGGAGAAAATTCAAAACATTCATTATTCAATAGAGCCCAATAGCAAAAATCAGGTTTTGAATGAAGAATCACATTTCTTGGTAGAATCATGCAGGATTGAAATTTTTGATGGTTTTTTACTCCTCTCAACAGCCCAAACAAGTTTCTAAAAGGATGAGTTTGCAACTACTTTACTTTTGGAGAAAATTCAAAACATTCATTATTCAATAGGGCCCAAACTATCAAAAACCAGCGGTTTCAATGAACACACATTTCTTGGTAGAATCATGCAGGACTGAAATTTTTGATGTTTTTCTACTCCTCTCATGAGCCCAAACAAGTCTCTAAAAGCATGAGTTTGCAACTACTTTACTTTTGGATAAAATTCAAAACATTCATTATTCAATAGAGCCCAATAGCAAAAATCAGGTTTTGAATGAAGAATCACATTTCTTGGTAAAATCATGCAGGATTGAAATTTTTGATGGTTTTTTTACTCCTCTCAACAGCCCAAACAAGTTTCTAAAAGGATGAGTTTGCAACTACTTTACTTTTGGAGAAAATTCAAAACATTCATTATTCAATAGGGCCCAAACTATCAAAAACCAGCGGTTTCAATGAACACACATTTCTTGGTAGAATCATGCAGGACTGAAATTTTTGATGTTTTTCTACTCCTCTCATGAGCCCAAACAAGTTTCTAAAAGCATGAGTTTGCAACTACTTTACTTTTGGAGAAAATTCAAAACATTCACTATTCAATAGAGCCCAATAGCAAAAATCAGGTTTTGAATGAAGAATCACATTTCTTGGTAAAATCATGCAGGATTGAAATTTTTGATGGTTTTTTACTCCTCTCAACAGCCCAAACAAGTTTCTAAAAGGATGAGTTTGCAACTACTTTACTTTTGGAGAAAATTCAAAACATTCATTATTCAATAGGGCCCAAACTATCAAAAACCAGCGGTTTCAAAGAACACACATTTCTTGGTAGAATCATGCAGGACTGAAATTTTTGATGTTTTTCTACTCCTCTCATGAGCCCAAACAAGTCTCTAAAAGCATGAGTTTGCAACTACTTTACTTTTGGAGAAAATTCAAAACATTCATTATTCAATAGAGCCCAATAGCAAAAATCAGGTTTTGAATGAAGAATCACATTTCTTGGTAGAATCATGCAGGATTGAAATTTTTGATGGTTTTTTACTCCTCTCAACAGCCCAAACAAGTTTCTAAAAGGATAAGTTTGCAACTACTTTACTTTTGGAGAAAATTCAAAACATTCATTATTCAATAGGGCCCAAACTATCAAAAACCAGCGGTTTCAATGAACACACATTTCTTGGAAGAATCATGCAGGACTGAAATTTTTGATGTTTTTCTACTCCTCTCATGAGCCCAAACAAGTTTCTAAAAGCATGAGTTTGCAAATACTTTACTTTTGGAGAAAATTCAAAACATTCATTATTCAATAGAGCCCAATAGCAAAAATCAGGTTTTGAATGAAGAATCACATTTCTTGGTAGAATCATGCTGCATTGAAATTTTTGATGGTTTTTTACTCCTCTCAACAGCCCAAACAAGTTTCTAAAAGGATGAGTTTGCAACTAATTTACTTTTGGAGAAAATTCAAAACATTCATTATTCAATAGGGCCCAAACTATCAAAAACCAGCGGTTTCAATGAACACACATTTCTTGGTAGAATCATGCAAGACTGAAATTTTTGATCTTTTTCTACTCCTCTCATGAGCCCAAACAAGTCTCTAAAAGCATGAGTTTGCAACTACTTTGCTTTTGGAGAAAATTCAAAACATTCATTATTCAATAGAGCCCAATAGCAAAAATCAGGTTTTGAATGAAGATTCACATTTCTTGGTAGAATCATGCAGGATTGAAATTTTTGATGGTTTTTTACTCCTCTCAACAGCCCAAACAAGTTTCTAAAAGGATGAGTTTGCTACTACTTTACTTTTGGAGAAAATTCAAAACATTCATTATTCAATAGGGCCCAAACTATCAAAAACCAGCGGTTTCAATGAACACACATTTCTTGGTAGAATCATGCAGGACTGAAATTTTTGATGTTTTTCTACTCCTCTCATGAGCCCAAACAAGTCTTTAAAAGCATGAGTTTGCAACTACTTTACATTTGGAGAAAATTCAAAACATTCATTATTCAATAGAGCCCAATAGCAAAAATCAGGATTTGAATGAAGAATCACATTTCTTGGTAGAATCATGCAGGATTGAAATTTTTGATGGTTTTTTACTCCTCTCAACAGCCCAAATAAGTTTCTAAAAGGATGAGTTTGCAACTACTTTACTTTTGGAGAAAATTCAAAACATTCATTATTCAATAGGGCCCAAAATATCAAAAAACAGCGGTTTGAATGAACACACATTTCTTGGTAGAATCGTGCAGGACTGAAATTTTTGATGTTTTTCTACTCCTCTCATGAGCCCAAACAAGTCTCTAAAAGGAAGAGTTTGCAACTACTTTACTTTTGGAGAAAATTCAAAACATTCATTATTCAATAGAGCCCAATAGCAAAAACCAGCGTTTTGAATGAAGAATCACATTTCTTGGTAGAATCATGCAGGATTGAAATTTTTGATGGTTTTTTACTCCTCTCAACAGCCCAAACAAGTTTCTAAAAGGATGAGTTTGCAACTAGTTTACTTTTGGAGAAAATTCAAAACATTCATTATTCAATAGGGCCCAAACTATCAAAAACCAGCGGTTTCAATGAACACACATTTCTTGGTAGAATCATGCAGGACTGAAATTTTTGATGTTTTTCTTCTCCTCTCATGAGCCCAAACAAGTCTCTAAAAGCATGAGTTTGCAACTACTTTACTTTTGGAGAAAATTCAAAACATTCATTATTCAATAGAGCCCAATAGCAAAAATCAGGTTTTGAATGAAGAATCACATTTCTTGGTAGAATCATGCAGGATTGAAATTTTTGATGGTTTTTTACTCCTCTCTACAGCCCAAACAAGTTTCTAAAAGGATGAGTTTGCAACTACTTTACTTTTGGAGAAAATTCAAAACATTCATTATTCAATAGGGCCCAAAATATCAAAAAACAGCGGTTTGAATGAACACACATTTCTTGGTAGAATCGTGCAGGACTGAAATTTTTGATGTTTTTCTACTCCTCTCATGAGCCCAAACAAGTCTCTAAAAGGATGAGTTTGCAACTACTTTACTTTTGGAGAAAATTCAAAACATTCATTATTCAATAGAGCCCAATAGCAAAAACCAGCGTTTTGAATGGAGAATCACATTTCTTGGTAGAATCATGCAGGATTGAAATTTTTGATGGTTTTTTACTCCTCTCAACAGCCCAAACAAGTTTCTAAAAGGATGAGTTTGCAACTACTTTACTTTTGGAGAAAATTCAAAACATTCATTATTCAATAGGGCCCAAACTATCAAAAACCAGCGGTTTCAATGAACACACATTTCTTGGTAGAATCGTGCAGGACTGAAATTTTTGATGTTTTTCTACTCCTCTCATGAGCCCAAACAAGTCTCTAAAAGCATGAGTTTGCAACTACTTTACTTTTGGAGAAAATTCAAAAGATTCATTATTCAATAGCGCCCAATAGCAAAAATCAGGTTTTGAATGAAGAATCACATTTCTTGGTAGAATCATGCAGGATTGAAATTTTTGATGGTTTTTTACTCCTCTCAACAGCCCAAACAAGTTTCTAAAAGGATGAGTTTGCAACTAATTTACTTTTGGAGAAAATTCAAAACATTCATTATTCAATAGGGCCCAAACTATCAAAAACCAGCGGTTTCAATGAACACACATTTCTTGGTAGAATCATGCAAGACTGAAATTTTTGATGTTTTTCTACTCCTCTCATGAGCCCAAACAAGTCTCTAAAAGCATGAGTTTGCAACTACTTTACTTTTGTAGAAAATTCAAAACATTCATTATTCAATAGAGCCCAATAGCAAAAATCAGGTTTTGAATGAAGATTCACATTTCTTGGTAGAATCATGCAGGATTGAAATTTTTGATGGTTTTTTACTCCTCTCAACAGCCCAAACAAGTTTCTAAAAGGATGAGTTTGCAACTACTTTACTTTTGGAGAAAATTCAAAACATTCATTATTCAATAGGGCCCAAACTATCAAAAACCAGCGGTTTCAATGAACACACATTTCTTGGTAGAATCATGCAGGACTGAAATTTTTGATGTTTTTCTACTCCTCTCATGAGCCCAAACAAGTCTTTAAAAGCATGAGTTTGCAACTACTTTACTTTTGGAGAAAATTCAAAACATTCATTATTCAATAGAGCCCAATAGCAAAAATCAGGTTTTGAATGAAGAATCACATTTCTTGGTAAAATCATGCAGGATTGAAATTTTTGATGGTTTTTTACTCCTCTCAACAGCCCAAACAAGTTTCTAAAAGGATGAGTTTGCAACTACTTTACTTTTGGAGAAAATTCAAAACATCCATTATTCAATAGGGCCCAAACTATCAAAAACCAGCGGTTTCAATGAACACACATTTCTTGGTAGAATCATGCAGGACTGAAATTTTTTATGTTTTTCTACTCCTCTCATGAGCCCAAACAAGTCTCTAAAAGCATGAGTTTGCAACTACTTTACTTTTGGAGAAAATTCAAAACATTCATTATTCAATAGACCCCAATAGCAAAAATCAGGTTTTGAATGAAGAATCACATTTCTTGGTAGAATCATGCAGGATTGAAATTTTTGATGGTTTTTTACTCCTCTCAACAGCCCAAACAAGTTTCTAAAAGGATGAGTTTGCAACTACTTTACTTTTGGAGAAAATTCAAAACATTCATTATTCAATAGGGCCCAAACTATCAAAAACCAGCGGTTTCAATGAACACACATTTCTTGGTAGAATCATGCAGGACTGAAATTTTTGATGTTTTTCTACTCCTCTCATGAGCCCAAACAAGTCTCTAAAAGCATGAGTTTGCAACTACTTTACTTTTGGAGAAAATTCAAAACATTCATTATTCAATAGAGCCCAATAGCAAAAATCAGGTTTTGAATGAAGAATCACATTTCTTGGTAGAATCATGCAGGATTGAAATTTTTGATGGTTTTTTACTCCTCTCTACAGCCCAAACAAGTTTCTAAAAGGATGAGTTTGCAACTGCTTTACTTTTGGAGAAAATTCAAAACATTCATTATTCAATAGGGCCCAAACTGTCAAAAACCAGCGGTTTCAATGAACACACATTTCTTGGTAGAATCATGCAGGACTGAAATTTTTGATGTTTTTCTACTCCTCTCATGAGCCCAAACAAGTCTCTAAAAGGATGAGTTTGCAACTACTTTACTTTTGGAGAAAATTCAAAACATTCATTATTCAATAGAGCCCAATAGCAAAAATCAGGTTTTGAATGAAGAATCACATTTCTTGGTAGAATCATGCAGGATTGAAATTTTTGATGGTTTTTTACTCCTCTCAACAGCCCAAACAAGTTTCTAAAAGGATGAGTTTGCAACTACTTTACTTTTGGAGAAAATTCAAAACATTCATTATTCAATAGGGCCCAAACTATCAAAAACCAGCGGTTTCAATGAACACACATTTCTTGGTAGAATCATGCAGGACTGAAATTTTTGATGTTTTTCTACTCTCATGAGCCCAAACAAGTCTCTAAAAGCATGAGTTTGCAACTACTTTACTTTTGGAGAAAATTCAAAACATTCATTATTCAATAGAGCCCAATAGCAAAAATCAGGTTTTGAATGAAGAATCACATTTCTTGGTAGAATCATGCAGGATTGAAATTTTTGATGGTTTTTTACTCCTCTCAACAGCCCAAACAAGTTTCTAAAAGGATGAGTTTGTAACTGCTTTACTTTTGGAGAAAATTCAAAACATTCATTATTCAATAGGGCCCAAACTATCAAAAACCAGCGGTTTGAATGAACACACATTTCTTGGTAGAATCATGCAGGACTGAAATTTTTGATGTTTTTCTACTCCTCTCATGAGCCCAAACAAGTCTCTAAAAGCATGAGTTTGCAACTACTTTACTTTTGGAGAAAATTCAAAACATTCATTATTCAATAGAGCCCAATAGGAAAAATCAGGTTTTGAATGAAGAATCACATTTCTTGGTAGAATCATGCAGGATTGAAATTTTTGATGGTTTTTTACTCCTCTCAACAGCCCAAACAAGTTTCTAAAAGGATGAGTTTGCAACTACTTTACTTTTGGAGAAAATTCAAAACATTCATTATTCAATAGTGCCCAAAATATCAAAAACCAGCGGTTTGAATGAACACACATTTCTTGGTAGAATCGTGCAGGACTGAAATTTTTGATGTTTTTCTACTCCTCTCATGAGCCCAAACAAGTCTCTAAAAGGATGAGTTTGCAACTACTTTACTTTTGGAGAAAATTCAAAACATTCATTATTCAATAGAGCCCAATAGCAAAAACCAGCGTTTTGAATGAAGAATCACATTTCTTGGTAGAATCATGCAGGATTGAAATTTTTGATGGTTTTTTACTCCTCTCAACAGCCCAAACAAGTTTCTAAAAGGATGAGTTTGCAACTACTTTACTTTTGGAGAAAATTCAAAACATTCATTATTCAATAGGGCCCAAACTATCAAAAAACAGCGGCTTCAATGAACACACATTTCTTGGTAGAATCATGCAGGACTGAAATTTTTGATGTTTTTCTACTCCTCTCATGAGACCAAACAAGTCTCTAAAAGCATGAGTTTGCAACTACTTTACTTTTGGAGAAAATTCAAAACATTCATTATTCAATAGAGCCCAATAGCAAAAATCAGGTTTTGAATGAAGAATCACATTTCTTGGTAAAATCATGCAGGATTGAAATTTTTGATGGTTTTTTATTCCTCTCAACAGCCCAAACAAGTTTCTAAAAGGATGAGTTTGCAACTACTTTACTTTTGGAGAAAATTCAAAACATTCATTATTCAATAGGGCCCAAACTATCAAAAACCAGCGGTTTGAATGAACACACATTTCTTGGTAGAATCATGCAGGACTGAAATTTTTGATGTTTTTCTACTCCTCTCCTGAGCCCAAACAAGTCTCTAAAAGCATGAGTTTGCAACTACTTTACTTTTGGAGAAAATTCAAAACATTCATTATTCAATAGAGCCCAATAGCAAAAATCAGGTTTTGAATGAAGAATCACATTTCTTGGTAGAATCATGCAGGATTGAAATTTTTGATGGTTTTTTACTCCTCTCAACAGCCCAAACAAGTTTCTAAAAGGATGAGTTTGCAACTACTTTACTTTTGGAGAAAATTCAAAACATTCATTATTCTATAAGGCCCAAAATATCAAAAACCAGCGGTTTGAATGAACACACATTTCTTGGTAGAATCGTGCAGGACTGAAATTTTTGATGTTTTTCTACTCCTCTCATGAGCCCAAACAAGTCTCTAAAAGGATGAGTTTGCAACTACTTTACTTTTGGAGAAAATTCAAAACATTCATTATTCAATAGCGCCCAATAGCAAAAATCAGGTTTTGAATGAAGAATCACATTTCTTGGTAGAATCATGCAGGATTGAAATTTTTGATGGTTTTTTACTCCTCTCAACAGCCCAAACAAGTTTCTAAAAGGATGAGTTTGCAAATACTTTACTTTTGGAGAAAATTCAAAACATTCATTATTCAATAGGGCCCAAAATATCAAAAACCAGCCGTTTCAATGAACACACATTTCTTGGTAGAATCATGCAGGACTGAAATTTTTGATGTTTTTCTACTCCTCTCCTGAGCCCAAACAAGTCTCTAAAAGCATGAGTTTGCAACTACTTTACTTTTGGAGAAAATTCAAAACATTCATTATTCAATAGAGCCCAATAGCAAAAATCAGGTTTTGAATGAAGAATCACATTTCTTGGTAGAATCATGCAGGATTGAAATTTTTGATGGTTTTTTACTCCTCTCAACAGCCCACACAAGTTTCTAAAAGGATGAGTTTGCAACTACTTTACTTTTGGAGAAAATTCAAAACATTCATTATTCAATAGGGCCCAAACTATCAAAAACCAGCGGTTTGAATGAACTCACATTTCTTGGTAGAATCATGCAGGACTGAAATTTTTGATGTTTTTCTACTCCTCTCATGAGCCCAAACAAGTCTCTAAAAGCATGAGTTTGCAACTACTTTACTTTTGGAGAAAATTCAAAACATTCACTTTTCTCTAGAGCCCAATAGCAAAAATCAGGTTTTGAATGAAGAATCACATTTCTTGGAAGAATCATGCTGCATTGAAATTTTTGATGGTTTTTTACTCCTCTCAACAGCCCAAACAAGTTTCTAAATCCTGCATGATTTTACCAAGAAATGTGATTCTTCATTCAAAACCTGATTTTTGCTATTGGGCTCTATTGAATAGTGAATGTTTTGAATTTTCTCCAAAAGTAAAGTAGTTGCAAACTCATGCTTTAAGAAACTTGTTTGGGCTCATGAGAGGAGTAGAAAAACATCAAAAATTTCAATCCTGCACGATTCTACCAAGAAATGTGTGTTCATTGAAACCGCTGGTTTTTGATAGTTTGGGCCCTATTGAATAATGAATGTTTTGAATTTTCTCCAAAAGTAAAGTAGTTGCAAACTCATCCTTTTAGAAACTTGTTTGGGCTGTTGAGAGGAGTAAAAAACCATCAAAAATTTCAATCCTGCATGATTTTACCAAGAAATGTGATTCTTCATTCAAAACCTGATTTTTGCTATTGGGCTCTATTGAATAATGAATGTTTTGAATTTTCTCCAAAAGTAAAGTAGTTGCAAACTCATGCTTTTAGAGACTTGTTTGGGCTCATGAGAGGAGTAGAAAAACATCAAAAATTTCAGTCCTGCATGATTCTACCAAGAAATGTGTGTTCATTGAAACCGCTGGTTTTTGATAGTTTGGGCCCTATTGAATAATGAATGTTTTGAATTTTCTCCAAAAGTAAAGTAGTTGCAAACTCATCCTTTTAGAAACTTGTTTGGGCTGTTGAGAGGAGTAAAAAACCATCAAAAATTTCAATCCTGCATGATTCTACCAAGAAATGTGATTCTTCATTCAAAACCTGATTTTTGCTATTGGGCTCTATTGAATAATGAATGTTTTGAATTTTCTCCAAAAGTAAAGTAGTTGCAAACTCATCCTTTTAGAAACTTGTTTGGGCTGTTGAGAGGAGTAAAAAACCATCAAAAATTTCAATCCTGCATGATTCTACCAAGAACTGTGATTCTTCATTCAAAACCTGATTTTTGCTATTGGGCTCTATTGAATAATGAATGTTTTGAATTTTCTCCAAAAGTAAAGTAGTTGCAAACTCATGCTTTTAGAAACTTGTTTGGGCTCATGAGAGGAGTAGAAAAACATCAAAAATTTCAGCCCTGCATGATTCTTCCAAGAAATGTGTGTTCATTGAAACCGCTGGTTTTTGATAGTTTGGGCCCTATTGAATAATGAATGTTTTGAATTTTCTCCAAAAGTAAAGTAGTTGCAAACTCATCCTTTTAGAAACTTGTTTGGGCTGTTGAGAGGAGTAAAAAACCATCAAAAATTTCAATCCTGCATGATTCTACCAAGAAATGTGATTCTTCATTCAAAACCTGATTTTTGCTATTGGGCTCTATTGAATAATGAATGTTTTGAATTTTCTCCAAAAGTAAAGTAGTTGCAAACTCATGCTTTTAGAGACTTGTTTGGGCTCATGAGAGGAGTAGAAAAACATCAAAAATTTCAGTCCTGCATGATTCTACCAAGAAATGTGTGTTCATTGAAACCGCTGGTTTTTGATAGTTTGGGCCCTATTGAATAATGAATGTTTTGAATTTTCTCCAAAAGTAAAGTAGTTGCAAACTCATCCTTTTAGAAACTTGTTTGGGCTGTTGAGAGGAGTAAAAAACCATCAAAAATTTCAATCCTGCATGCTTCTACCAAGAAATGTGATTCTTCATTCAAAACCTGATTTTTGCTATTGGGCTCTATTGAATAATGAATGTTTTGAATTTTCTCCAAAAGTAAAGTAGTTGCAAACTCATGCTTTTAGAGACTTGTTTGGGCTCATGAGAGGAGTAGAAAAACATCAAAAATTTCAGTCCTGCATGATTCTACCAAGAAATGTGTGTTCATTCAAACCGCTGGTTTTTGATAGTTTGGGCCCTATTGAATAATGAATGTTTTGAATTTTCTCCAAAAGTAAAGTAGTTGCAAACTCATCCTTTTAGAAACTTGTTTGGGCTGTTGAGAGGAGTAAAAAACCATCAAAAATTTCAATCCTGCATGATTCTACCAAGAAATGTGATTCTTCATTCAAAACCTGATTTTTGCTATTGGGCTCTATTGAATAATGAATGTTTTGAATTTTCTCCAAAAGTAAAGTAGTTGCAAACTCATGCTTTTAGAGACTTGTTTGGGCTCATGAGAGGAGTAGAAAAACATCAAAAATTTCAGTCCTGCATGATTCTACCAAGAAATGTGTGTTCATTGAAACCGCTGGTTTTTGATAGTTTGGGCCCTATTGAATAATGAATGTTTTGAATTTTCTCCAAAAGTAAAGTAGTTGCAAACTCATCCTTTTAGAAACTTGTTTGGGCTGTTGAGAGGAGTAAAAAACCATCAAAAATTTCAATCCTGCATGATTTTACCAAGAAATGTGATTCTTCATTCAAAACCTGATTTTTGCTATTGGGCTCTATTGAATAGTGAATGTTTTGAATTTTCTCCAAAAGTAAAGTAGTTGCAAACTCATGCTTTTAGAAACTTGTTTGGGCTCATGAGAGGAGTAGAAAAACATCAAAAATTTCAGTCCTGCATGATTCTACCAAGAAATGTGTGTTCATTGAAACCGCTGGTTTTTGATAGTTTGGGCCCTATTGAATAATGAATGTTTGAATTTTCTCCAAAAGTAAAGTAGTTGCAAACTCATCCTTTTAGAAACTTGTTTGGGCTGTTGAGAGGAGTGAAAAACCATCAAAAATTTCAATCCTGCATGATTTTACCAAGAAATGTGATTCTTCATTCAAAACCTGATTTTTGCTATTGGGCTCTATTGAATAATGAATGTTTTGAATTTTCTCCAAAAGTAAAGTAGTTGCAAACTCATGCTTTTAGAGACTTGTTTGGGCTTATGAGAGGAGTAGAAAAACATCAAAAATTTCAGTCCTGCATGATTCTACCAAGAAATGTGTGTTCATTGAAACCGCTGGTTTTTGATAGTTTGGGCCCTATTGAATAATGAATGTTTTGAATTTTCTCCAAAAGTAAAGTAGTTGCAAACTCATCCTTTTAGAAACTTGTTTGGGCTGTTGAGAGGAGTAAAAAACCATCAAAAATTTCAATCCTGCATGATTCTACCAAGAAATGTGATTCTTCATTCAAAACCTGATTTTTGCTATTGGGCTCTATTGAATAATGAATGTTTTGAATTTTCTCCAAAAGTAAAGTAGTTGCAAACTCATCCTTTTAGAAACTTGTTTGGGCTGTTGAGAGGAGTAAAAAACCATCAAAAATTTCAATCCTGCATGATTCTACCAAGAACTGTGATTCTTCATTCAAAACCTGATTTTTGCTATTGGGCTCTATTGAATAATGAATGTTTTGAATTTTCTCCAAAAGTAAAGTATTTGCAAACTCATGCTTTTAGAAACTTGTTTGGGCTCATGAGAGGAGTAGAAAAACATCAAAAATTTCAGTCCTGCATGATTCTTCCAAGAAATGTGTGTTCATTGAAACCGCTGGTTTTTGATAGTTTGGGCCCTATTGAATAATGAATGTTTTGAATTTTCTCCAAAAGTAAAGTAGTTGCAAACTTATCCTTTTAGAAACTTGTTTGTGCTGTTGAGAGGAGTAAAAAACCATCAAAAATTTCAATCCTGCATGATTCTACCAAGAATTGTGATTCTTCATTCAAAACCTGATTTTTGCTATTGGGCTCTATTGAATAATGAATGTTTTGAATTTTCTCCAAAAGTAAAGTAGTTGCAAACTCATGCTTTTAGAGACTTGTTTGGGCTCATGAGAGGAGTAGAAAAACATCAAAAATTTCAGTCCTGCATGATTCTACCAAGAAATGTGTGTTCTTTGAAACCGCTGGTTTTTGATAGTTTGGGCCCTATTGAATAATGAATGTTTTGAATTTTCTCCAAAAGTAAAGTAGTTGCAAACTCATCCTTTTAGAAACTTGTTTGGGCTGTTGAGAGGAGTAAAAAACCATCAAAAATTTCAATCCTGCATGATTTTACCAAGAAATGTGATTCTTCATTCAAAACCTGATTTTTGCTATTGGGCTCTATTGAATAGTGAATGTTTTGAATTTTCTCCAAAAGTAAAGTAGTTGCAAACTCATGCTTTTAGAAACTTGTTTGGGCTCATGAGAGGAGTAGAAAAACATCAAAAATTTCAGTCCTGCATGATTCTACCAAGAAATGTGTGTTCATTGAAACCGCTGGTTTTTGATAGTTTGGGCCCTATTGAATAATGAATGTTTTGAATTTTCTCCAAAAGTAAAGTAGTTGCAAACTCATCCTTTTAGAAACTTGTTTGGGCTGTTGAGAGGAGTAAAAAAACCATCAAAAATTTCAATCCTGCATGATTTTACCAAGAAATGTGATTCTTCATTCAAAACCTGATTTTTGCTATTGGGCTCTATTGAATAATGAATGTTTTGAATTTTATCCAAAAGTAAAGTAGTTGCAAACTCATGCTTTTAGAGACTTGTTTGGGCTCATGAGAGGAGTAGAAAAACATCAAAAATTTCAGTCCTGCATGATTCTACCAAGAAATGTGTGTTCATTGAAACCGCTGGTTTTTGATAGTTTGGGCCCTATTGAATAATGAATGTTTTGAATTTTCTCCAAAAGTAAAGTAGTTGCAAACTCATCCTTTTAGAAACTTGTTTGGGCTGTTGAGAGGAGTAAAAAACCATCAAAAATTTCAATCCTGCATGATTCTACCAAGAAATGTGATTCTTCATTCAAAACCTGATTTTTGCTATTGGGCTCTATTGAATAATGAATGTTTTGAATTTTCTCCAAAAGTAAAGTAGTTGCAAACTCATGCTTTTAGAGACTTGTTTGGGCTCATGAGAGGAGTAGAAAAACATCAAAAATTTCAGTCCTGCATGATTCTACCAAGAAATGTGTGTTCATTGAAACCGCTGGTTTTTGATAGTTTGGGCCCTATTGAATAATGAATGTTTTGAATTTTCTCCAAAAGTAAAGTAGTTGCAAACTCATCCTTTTAGAAACTTGTTTGGGCTGTTGAGAGGAGTAAAAAACCATCAAAAATTTCAATCCTGCATGATTCTACCAAGAAATGTGATTCTTCATTCAAAACCTGATTTTTGCTATTGGGCTCTATTGAATAATGAATGTTTTGAATTTTCTCCAAAAGTAAAGTAGTTGCAAACTCATGCTTTTAGAGACTTGTTTGGGCTCATGAGAGGAGTAGAAAAACATCAAAAATTTCAGTCCTGCATGATTCTACCAAGAAATGTGTGTTCATTGAAACCGCTGGTTTTTGATAGTTTGGGCCCTATTGAATAATGAATGTTTTGAATTTTCTCCAAAAGTAAAGTAGTTGCAAACTCATCCTTTTAGAAACTTGTTTGGGCTGTTGAGAGGAGTAAAAAACCATCAAAAATTTCAATCCTGCATGATTTTACCAAGAAATGTGATTCTTCATTCAAAACCTGATTTTTGCTATTGGGCTCTATTGAATAGTGAATGTTTTGAATGTTCTCCAAAAGTAAACTAGTTGCAAACTCATGCTTTTAGAAACTTGTTTGGGCTCATGAGAGGAGTAGAAAAACATCAAAAATTTCAGTCCTGCATGATTCTACCAAGAAATGTGTGTTCATTGAAACCGCTGGTTTTTGATAGTTTGGGCCCTATTGAATAATGAATGTTTTGAATTTTCTCCAAAAGTAAAGTAGTTGCAAACTCATCCTTTTAGAAACTTGTTTGGGCTGTTGAGAGGAGTAAAAAAACCATCAAAAATTTCAATCCTGCATGATTTTACCAAGAAATGTGATTCTTCATTCAAAACCTGATTTTTGCTATTGGGCTCTATTGAATAATGAATGTTTTGAATTTTCTCCAAAAGTAAAGTAGTTGCAAACTCATGCTTTTAGAGACTTGTTTGGGCTCATGAGAGGAGTAGAAAAACATCAAAAATTTCAGTCCTGCATGATTCTACCAAGAAATGTGTGTTCATTGAAACCGCTGGTTTTTGATAGTTTGGGCCCTATTGAATAATGAATGTTTTGAATTTTCTCCAAAAGTAAAGTAGTTGCAAACTCATCCTTTTAGAAACTTGTTTGGGCTGTTGAGAGGAGTAAAAAACCATCAAAAATTTCAATCCTGCATGCTTCTACCAAGAAATGTGATTCTTCATTCAAAACCTGATTTTTGCTATTGGGCTCTATTGAATAATGAATGTTTTGAATTTTCTCCAAAAGTAAAGTAGTTGCAAACTCATGCTTTTAGAGACTTGTTTGGGCTCATGAGAGGAGTAGAAAAACATCAAAAATTTCAGTCCTGCATGATTCTACCAAGAAATGTGTGTTCATTGAAACCGCTGGTTTTTGATAGTTTGGGCCCTATTGAATAATGAATGTTTTGAATTTTCTCCAAAAGTAAAGTAGTTGCAAACTCATCCTTTTAGAAACTTGTTTGGGCTGTTGAGAGGAGTAAAAAACCATCAAAAATTTCAATCCTGCATGATTCTACCAAGAAATGTGATTCTTCATTCAAAACCTGATTTTTGCTATTGGGATCTATTGAAAAGTGAATGTTTTGAATTTTCTCCAAAAGTAAAGTAGTTGCAAACTCATGCTTTTAGAGACTTGTTTGGGCTCATGAGAGGAGTAGAAAAACATCAAAAATTTCAGTCCTGCATGATTCTACCAAGAAATGTGTGTTCATTGAAACCGCTGGTTTTTGATAGTTTGGGCCCTATTGAATAATGAATGTTTTGAATTTTCTCCAAAAGTAAAGTAGTTGCAAACTCATCCTTTTAGAAACTTGTTTGGGCTGTTGAGAGGAGTAAAAAACCATCAAAAATTTCAATCCTGCATGATTCTACCAAGAAATGTGATTCTTCATTCAAAACCTGATTTTTGCTATTGGGCTCTATTGAATAATGAATGTTTTGAATTTTCTCCAAAAGTAAAGTAGTTGCAAACTCATGCTTTTAGAGACTTGTTTGGGCTCATGAGAGGAGTAGAAAAACATCAAAAATTTCAGTCCTGCATGATTCTACCAAGAAATGTGTGTTCATTGAAACCGCTGGTTTTTGATAGTTTGGGCCCTATTGAATAATGAATGTTTTGAATTTTCTCCAAAAGTAAAGTAGTTGCAAACTCATCCTTTTAGAAACTTGTTTGGGCTGTTGAGAGGAGTAAAAAACCATCAAAAATTTCAATCCTGCATGATTTTACCAAGAAATGTGATTCTTCATTCAAAACCTGATTTTTGCTATTGGGCTCTATTGAATAGTGAATGTTTTGAATTTTCTCCAAAAGTAAAGTAGTTGCAAACTCATGCTTTTAGAAACTTGTTTGGGCTCATGAGAGGAGTAGAAAAACATCAAAAATTTCAGTCCTGCATGATTCTACCAAGAAATGTGTGTTCATTGAAACCGCTGGTTTTTGATAGTTTGGGCCCTATTGAATAATGAATGTTTTGAATTTTCTCCAAAAGTAAAGTAGTTGCAAACTCATCCTTTTAGAAACTTGTTTGGGCTGTTGAGAGGAGTAAAAAACCATTAAAAATTTCAATCCTGCATGATTCTACCAAGAAATGTGATTCTTCATTCAAAACCTGATTTTTGCTATTGGGCTCTATTGAGTAATGAATGTTTTGAATTTTCTCCAAAAGTAAAGTAGTTGCAAACTCATCCTTTTAGAAACTTGTTTGGGCTGTTGAGAGGAGTAAAAAACCATCAAAAATTTCAATCCTGCATGATTCTACCAAGAACTGTGATTCTTCATTCAAAACCTGATTTTTGCTATTGGGCTCTATTGAATAATGAATGTTTTGAATTTTCTCCAAAAGTAAAGTAGTTGCAAACTCATGCTTTTAGAAACTTGTTTGGGCTCATGAGAGGAGTAGAAAAACATCAAAAATTTCAGTCCTGCATGATTCTACCAAGAAATGTGTGTTCATTGAAACCGCTGGTTTTTGATAGTTTGGGCCCTATTGAATAATGAATGTTTTGAATTTTCTCCAAAAGTAAAGTAGTTGCAAACTCATCCTTTTAGAAACTTGTTTGGGCTGTTGAGAGGAGTAAAAAACCATCAAAAATTTCAATCCTGCATGCTTCTACCAAGAAATGTGATTCTTCATTCAAAACCTGATTTTTGCTATTGGGCTCTATTGAATAATGAATGTTTTGAATTTTCTCCAAAAGTAAAGTAGTTGCAAACTCATGCTTTTAGAGACTTGTTTGGGCTCATGAGAGGAGTAGAAAAACATCAAAAATTTCAGTCCTGCATGATTCTACCAAGAAATGTGTGTTCATTCAAACCGCTGGTTTTTGATAGTTTGGGCCCTATTGAATAATGAATGTTTTGAATTTTCTCCAAAAGTAAAGTAGTTGCAAACTCATCCTTTTAGAAACTTGTTTGGGCTGTTGAGAGGAGTAAAAAACCATCAAAAATTTCAATCCTGCATGATTCTACCAAGAAATGTGATTCTTCATTCAAAACCTGATTTTTGCTATTGGGCTCTATTGAAAAGTGAATGTTTTGAATTTTCTCCAAAAGTAAAGTAGTTGCAAACTCATGCTTTTAGAGACTTGTTTGGGCTCATGAGAGGAGTAGAAAAACATCAAAAATTTCAGTCCTGCATGATTCTACCAAGAAATGTGTGTTCATTGAAACCGCTGGTTTTTGATAGTTTGGGCCCTATTGAATAATGAATGTTTTGAATTTTCTCCAAAAGTAAAGTAGTTGCAAACTCATCCTTTTAGAAACTTGTTTGGGCTGTTGAGAGGAGTAAAAAACCATCAAAAATTTCAATCCTGCATGATTCTACCAAGAAATGTGATTCTTCATTCAAAACCTGATTTTTGCTATTGGGCTCTATTGAATAATGAATGTTTTGAATTTTCTCCTAAAGTAAAGTAGTTGCAAACTCATGCTTTTAGAGACTTGTTTGGGCTCATGAGAGGAGTAGAAAAACATCAAAAATTTCAGTCCTGCATGATTCTACCAAGAAATGTGTGTTCATTGAAACCGCTGGTTTTTGATAGTTTGGGCCCTATTGAATAATGAATGTTTTGAATTTTCTCCAAAAGTAAAGTAGTTGCAAACTCATCCTTTTAGAAACTTGTTTGGGCTGTTGAGAGGAGTAAAAAACCATCAAAAATTTCAATCCTGCATGATTTTACCAAGAAATGTGATTCTTCATTCAAAACCTGATTTTTGCTATTGGGCTCTATTGAATAGTGAATGTTTTGAATGTTCTCCAAAAGTAAACTAGTTGCAAACTCATGCTTTTAGAAACTTGTTTGGGCTCATGAGAGGAGTAGAAAAACATCAAAAATTTCAGTCCTGCATGATTCTACCAAGAAATGTGTGTTCATTGAAACCGCTGGTTTTTGATAGTTTGGGCCCTATTGAATAATGAATGTTTTGAATTTTCTCCAAAAGTAAAGTAGTTGCAAACTCATCCTTTTAGAAACTTGTTTGGGCTGTTGAGAGGAGTAAAAAACCATCAAAAATTTCAATCCTGCATGATTTTACCAAGAAATGTGATTCTTCATTCAAAACCTGATTTTTGCTATTGGGCTCTATTGAATAATGAATGTTTTGAATTTTCTCCAAAAGTAAAGTAGTTGCAAACTCATGCTTTTAGAGACTTGTTTGGGCTCATGAGAGGAGTAGAAAAACATCAAAAATTTCAGTCCTGCATGATTCTACCAAGAAATGTGTGTTCATTGAAACCGCTGGTTTTTGATAGTTTGGGCCCTATTGAATAATGAATGCTTTGAATTTTCTCCAAAAGTAAAGTAGTTGCAAACTCATCCTTTTAGAAACTTGTTTGGGCTGTTGAGAGGAGTAAAAAACCATCAAAAATTTCAATCCTGCATGATTCTACCAAGAAATGTGATTCTTCATTCAAAACCTGATTTTTGCTATTGGGCTCTATTGAATAATGAATGTTTTGAATTTTCTCCAAAAGTAAAGTAGTTGCAAACTCATCCTTTTAGAAACTTGTTTGGGCTGTTGAGAGGAGTAAAAAACCATCAAAAATTTCAATCCTGCATGATTCTACCAAGAAATGTGATTCTTCATTCAAAACCTGATTTTTGCTATTGGGCTCTATTGAATAATGAATGTTTTGAATTTTCTCCAAAAGTAAAGTAGTTGCAAACTCATGCTTTTAGAGACTTGTTTGGGCTCATGAGAGGAGTAGAAAAACATCAAAAATTTCAGTCCTGCATGATTCTACCAAGAAATGTGTGTTCATTCAAACCGCTGGTTTTTGATAGTTTGGGCCCTATTGAATAATGAATGCTTTGAATTTTCTCCAAAAGTAAAGTAGTTGCAAACTCATCCTTTTAGAAACTTGTTTGGGCTGTTGAGAGGAGTAAAAAACCATCAAAAATTTCAATCCTGCATGATTCTACCAAGAAATGTGATTCTTCATTCAAAACCTGATTTTTGCTATTGGGCTCTATTGAATAATGAATGTTTTGAATTTTCTCCAAAAGTAAAGTAGCTGCAAACTCATCCTTTTAGAAACTTGTTTGGGCTGTTGAGAGGAGTAAAAAACCATCAAAAATTTCAATCCTGCATGATTCTACCAAGAAATGTGATTCTTCATTCAAAACCTGATTTTTGCTATTGGGCTCTATTGAATAATGAATGTTTTGAATTTTCTCCAAAAGTAAAGTAGTTGCAAACTCATGCTTTTAGAAACTTGTTTGGGCTCATGAGAGGAGTAGAAAAACATCAAAAATTTCAGTCCTGCATGATTCTTCCAAGAAATGTGTGTTCATTGAAACCGCTGTTTTTTGATAGTTTGGGCCCTATTGAATAATGAATGTTTTGAATTTTCTCCAAAAGTAAAGTAGTTGCAAACTCATCCTTTTAGAAACTTGTTTGGGCTGTTGAGAGGAGTAAAAAACCATCAAAAATTTCAATCCTGCATGATTCTACCAAGAAATGTGATTCTTCATTCAAAACCTGATTTTTGCTATTGGGCTCTATTGAATAATGAATGTTTTGAATTTTCTCCAAAAGTAAAGTAGTTGCAAACTCATGCTTTTAGAGACTTGTTTGGGCTCATGAGAGGAGTAGAAAAACATCAAAAATTTCAGTCCTGCATGATTCTACCAAGAAATGTGTGTTCATTGAAACCGCTGGTTTTTGATAGTTTGGGCCCTATTGAATAATGAATGTTTTGAATTTTCTCCAAAAGTAAAGTAGTTGCAAACTCATCCTTTTAGAAACTTGTTTGGGCTGTTGAGAGGAGTAAAAAACCATCAAAAATTTCAATCCTGCATGATTCTACCAAGAAATGTGACTCTTCATTCAAAACCTGATTTTTGCTATTGGGCTCTATTGAATAATGAATGTTTTGAATTTTCTCCAAAAGTAAAGTAGTTGCAAACTCATGCTTTTAGAAACTTGTTTGGGCTCATGAGAGGAGTAGAAAAACATCAAAAATTTGAGTCCTGCATGATTCTACCAAGAAATGTGTGTTCATTCAAACCGCTGGTTTTTGATAGTTTGGGCCCTATTGAATAATGAATGTTTTGAATTTTCTCCAAAAGTAAGGCAGTTGCAAACTCATCCTTTTAGAAACTTGTTTGGGCTGTAGAGAGGAGTAAAAAACCATCAAAAATTTCAATCCTGCATGATTCTACCAAGAAATGTGATTCTTCATTCAAAACCTGATTTTTGCTATTGGGCTCTATTGAATAATGAATGTTTTGAATTTTCTCCAAAAGTAAAGTAGTTGCAAACTCATGTTTTTAGAGACTTGTTTGGGCTCATGAGAGGAGTAGAAAAACATCAAAAATTTCAGTCCTGCATGATTCTACCAAGAAATGTGTGTTCATTCAAACCGCTGGTTTTTGATAGTTTGGGCCCTATTGAATAATGAATGTTTTGAATTTTCTCCAAAAGTAAAGTAGTTGCAAACTCATCCTTTTAGAAACTTGTTTGGGCTGTTGAGAGGAGTAAAAAACCATCAAAAATTTCAATCCTGCATGATTCTACCAAGAAATGTGATTCTTCATTCAAAACCTGATTTTTGCTATTGGGCTCTATTGAAAAGTGAATGTTTTGAATTTTCTCCAAAAGTAAAGTAGTTGCAAACTCATGCTTTTAGAGACTTGTTTGGGCTCATGAGAGGAGTAGAAAAACATCAAAAATTTCAGTCCTGCATGATTCTACCAAGAAATGTGTGTTCATTGAAACCGCTGGTTTTTGATAGTTTGGGCCCTATTGAATAATGAATGTTTTGAATTTTCTCCAAAAGTAAAGTAGTTGCAAACTCATCCTTTTAGAAACTTGTTTGGGCTGTTGAGAGGAGTAAAAAACCATCAAAAATTTCAATCCTGCATGATTCTACCAAGAAATGTGATTCTTCATTCAAAACCTGATTTTTGCTATTGGGCTCTATTGAATAATGAATGTTTTGAATTTTCTCCAAAAGTAAAGTAGTTGCAAACTCATGCTTTTAGAGACTTGTTTGGGCTCATGAGAGGAGTAGAAAAACATCAAAAATTTCAGTCCTGCATGATTCTACCAAGAAATGTGTGTTCATTGAAACCGCTGGTTTTTGATAGTTTGGGCCCTATTGAATAATGAATGTTTTGAATTTTCTCCAAAAGTAAAGTAGTTGCAAACTCATCCTTTTAGAAACTTGTTTGGGCTGTTGAGAGGAGTAAAAAACCATCAAAAATTTCAATCCTGCATGATTCTACCAAGAAATGTGATTCTTCATTCAAAACCTGATTTTTGCTATTGGGCTCTATTGAATAATGAATGTTTTGAATTTTCTCCAAATGTAAAGTAGTTGCAAACTCATGCTTTTAGAGACTTGTTTGGGCTCATGAGAGGAGTAGAAAAACATCAAAAATTTCAGTCCTGCATGATTCTACCAAGAAATGTGTGTTCATTGAAACCGCTGGTTTTTGATAGTTTGGGCCCTATTGAATAATGAATGTTTTGAATTTTCTCCAAAAGTAAAGTAGTTGCAAACTCATCCTTTTAGAAACTTGTTTGGGCTGTTGAGAGGAGTAAAAAACCATCAAAAATTTCAATCCTGCATGATTTTACCAAGAAATGTGATTCTTCATTCAAAACCTGATTTTTGCTATTGGGCTCTATTGAATAATGAATGTTTTGAATTTTCTCCAAAAGTAAAGTAGTTGCAAACTCATGCTTTTAGAGACTTGTTTGGGCTCATGAGAGGAGTAGAAAAACATCAAAAATTTCAGTCCTGCATGATTCTACCAAGAAATGTGTGTTCATTGAAACCGCTGGTTTTTGATAGTTTGGGCCCTATTGAATAATGAATGTTTTGAATTTTCTCCAAAAGTAAAGTAGTTGCAAACTCATCCTTTTAGAAACTTGTTTGGGCTGTTGAGAGGAGTAAAAAACCATCAAAAATTTCAATCCTGCATGCTTCTACCAAGAAATGTGATTCTTCATTCAAAACCTGATTTTTGCTATTGGGCTCTAATCCTCATTCCCTTCGCTAATATCTTTCCTTAAAATGGACTTTAGACAAGATTTTACATAAAGACAAACCCCTCCTCCTCTCCATCAGGAAAGGAAATTCACAGTTGATTTAACTGAAAGGAGCTGTAATGGAGAATTCCATATATGGTTCCATGACAATTGTGTACAGAAAATTGTGTACAAGGACAATTGTGTACAAGGACAATTGTGTACAAGGACAATTGTGTACAGGGCAATTGTGTACAAGGACAATTGTGTACAGACAATTGTGTACAAGGACAATTGTGTACAAGGACAATTGTGTACAGGGCAATTGTGTACAGGGCAATTGTGTACAAGGACAATTGTGTACAGACAATTGTGTACAAGGACAATTGTGTACAAGGACAATTGTGTACAGGGCAATTGTGTCCAAGGACAATTGTGTACGGACAATTGTGTACAGGGCAATTGTGTACAAGGACAATTGTGTACGGACAATTGTGTACAGGGCAATTGTGTACAAGGACAATTGTGTACGGACAATTGTGTACGGACGATTATTTACAGACAAGTATAGGGAAAACAAAAAATTAAACGTCCAAAAAAAGAAAATACTATATTCATCATTGATTTTAACGTAAGATTGCTTATTGAATAACAGTTTCAAAGCTTCTTCTATTCTTATTCTACAAATATTGCTGGTCTTGTCTATCGTGCCTGCATGTTGCTGATCGCTCGCAGATACCGCAGCTTGTCTCCTTGATTGTGATAATCAGCCACTTTCACACGCAGTCGTTCAGCTAGCTGGACATACTTGCTTCGTGGATGCTCAACATTCAGTACCTCAGCATTCTGGGCTGTAAGTCTATGAATTGCCATGTCACTAATGAGTCCGTTGAACAGTTTCCACACGGTAGGATGAGCACAAAGAAAGAGTGCTTGTAAGGCGTTATGAAACCCCTCGCAGCAATTCGTGGTCTTGGGGGCAGAGGCCAAAGCGTCAGCATAATGATTCCAGACCTCTGGAGTAAACCTTGCGTTTCGAAAGCGTCCACCTACTCCTGGCCCCCTAACGTAGGTATGCTCAAAGTAGGAGAGGAGCTGATTGGTAGCATCATCATCAGGGAAGATTTGGGCTAGTTCGTCATACCTTGCACTTACTTCGGCTGGTGGGACAAACGCCAAGGAGGCCAAAGATTTTACCTTGAGATTGAACTCTCCATCCTCAGCCTCAAATTCAGCCTTTAGGCCCAGCTCATTGACCTTTCGAATAATGGACTGGCTCAGATGAAAGAAGCAGCCAGAAATCGCTGCAGCTGGAAACTCATCTTGGAAAGCTGACATTGCTGCCATCTCAAAGTCAAGAAGAATTTTCTGGGGATTTGCACCTGGCATCAACCCTTTGAGCGCCGTGATCATTCGACGATAGGTTGGACCAGTCTTGTTTGGCAGCAGGCAGTAGATCAGGGGAGGATAGGAGTTGCCGACTTTTGCATGGAGAGAATACAGCTGAAAGAAGATGGTTGGCACCACCTTGAACGTTCCATCGCCAAACCATGTGTCTCCTCTTTCGAAATAAGGCAACAGTTCATTGCTACCAATGACAAGAATCCTTTGGGGGTCATCTCTTGCAGAGTCATATAAAATGATGTCGCTGTATTCCTGGGGGATAGCAAAATTGATGCTTTGAGGAGGAGCCAGCATGGTGTTTGCTCGCTGCCTGACCCGACGTGTATTTCGCTCAACGTCACTTCGCTTGGGCATTCGAGACAACACGTCATCAGACCTGTCTTGAAGAACCTGTCCAACAATGCTTCTAGTAGATGCTTGAGAGCTGATTGCTTCTTGCCTCAGAGCAGCCATTGTAGCTCTGGCTTCAGCTTGAACTGGATCTGCAGAGTGACTGTGCTCAGTCGGCTGTTTAACAATCGCGGCTCCAGATGTGTGCATGCGTGCGGGACACTTGAATTTGTTGACTTGCCTGCACCGCCATTCTTTGATGCTGTCATCACGTGTCCTGTGCAGGATATACTCGTGTCCCCCAAGCCTAAGGACATCTTTGTCTTTTTCAGACTTGCTCATAGTAAAAGTCATGGTGAAAGTTGCAAGGGGTGAGTAATGAAACCGAAAGTAAGCGTCAGTGTGAAAGTGGCCTGTACAATTATCTTTGTCTTTTTCAGACTTGCTCATAGTAAAAGTCATGGTGAAAGTTGCAAGGGGTGAGTAATGAAAGTGAAAGTAAGCGTCATTGTGAAAGTGGCCTGTACAAGTGGCCTGTACACAACAAGTAAAAGTCATGGTGAAAGTTGCAAGGGGTGAGTACTGAAACCGAAAGTAAGCGTCAGTGTGAAAGTGGCCTGTACAAGTGGCCTGTACACAAATAATTGCCTTGTACACAATTGTCCGTACACAATTGCCTCTTGTACACGGTTCCATGACCTTGTACACAATTGCCCGTACACAATTGCCTTGTACACAATTGCCTTGTACACAATTGCCCGTACACAATTGCCTTGTACACAATTGCCTTGTACACAATTGTACACAATTGCCCGTACACAATTGCCTTGTACACAATTGTCCGTACACAATTGCCTTGTACACAATTGTCCGTACACAATTGCCCGTACACAATTGCCTTGTACACAATTGTCCGTACACAATTGTCCGTACACAATTGCCCGTACACAATTGCCTTGTACACAATTGCCTTGTACACAATTGCCTTGTACACAATCGCCTTGTACACAATCGCCTTGTACACAATCGCCTTGTACACAATTGTCATTGTACACAATTCCGTACACAATTGCCTTGTACACAATTGCCTTGTACACAATTGCCTTGTACACAATCGCCTTGTACACAATTGCCTTGTACACAATCGCCTTGTACACAATTGCCTTGTACACAATTGTCATTGTACACAATTGGCTTGTACACAATTGTCATTGTACACAATTGGCCTGTACACAATTGTCTGTACACAATAGTCCGTACACAATTATCTTGTACACAATTGTCCTGTCACCCCATATATCATTAAAGAGACAGCTGGCCTGTGTGGTAATATTCAGTACTGAATATCTCGCCTAAAAGTCTGGAATAAGAGGCGTCTGATAAGCAGCGGATACTGAAGGCAATAACCTTGTTTTCAGTTTTTAAGCATGTCCAATTTGAATGCTGATGAGGTTAATTTTATTCAAACACCTTTAAAAATTTTTTAACCCACAATTTTTTTTTTACTTTTAATGGTTCCTTCTTCCTACAGCTCCAGGGGACAGCCATGGTTGCAGCCTGTGCGCCATCCTATACAAACCTGTTCCTGGGGCTATGGGAGAGGGAGCCATTTTCCACAGATGCCATGAATCTGTTAGGCGTCGGATTCCTGACTCTGCACAGCGGGGATCCAGAGCCAGACATCCAGCGGTCTCCCATTTTTCTCTGACCGCTCCGGGTGCTGCTCAGACTTACTCTGACAGCCTGGATGTTGCTGCCACCTCTGGTGCAGCAATGGTAGCGCAACCTGCTCTGCAGGGAACAGCTCCAGAGGCTAAGTCCTCATGCCGTGCTACTGGGCATGCCCGCAAGTTTACCTCTCAGTGGAGAGCAGGGGTCACGTGTTCAGGTCCTGTGTCGGATCTGATTGGTCCTTCCCAGGGTCCTTCAGCAGACTGAAAGGATTGAAATTTTTGATGTTTTTTTACTCCTCTCAACAGCCCAAACAAGTTTCTAAAAGGATGAGTTTGCAACTACTTTACTTTTGGAGAAAATTCAAAACATTCATTATTCAATAGGGCCCAAAATAGCAAAAACCAGCGGTTTGAATGAACACTCACATTTCTTGGTAGAATCGTGCAGGATTGAAATTTTTGCTGTTTTTCTACTCCTCTCAACAGCCCAAACAAGTTTCTAAAAGGATGAGTTTGCAACTACTTTACTTTTGGAGAAAATTCAAAACGTTCATTATTCAATAGGGACCAATAGCAAAAAGCAGCGGTTGCTATATAAAACTTGCTGCAAGTTGGCCTCCGCCTGCTGCATGATTGATCCTGGGCTTCAACACAGCCAGTTGTCGCTCGGAAGTGCTGTCCGCACAGAGAAAAACACTAGCTCCTGTGTTAGTGGGGTTCAGTAACGTCTGCTGGTACCCTGCTATGTGGATTGCAATGTCTCCTGCCGCCTCCACATTCAAAAACCATCAGGCCTCTGCCTGCTCCATGCTTGATCCTGGGCTCCAACAATGCCAGTTGGTGTTCAGAAGTGCCATCTTCACAGAGAAAAACACACTAGCTCCTGTGTTAAGGCCCTTTTACATTTAGCGATGCACCAGCGATCCGACCAGCGATCCGACCCGGTCAGGATCGCTGGTGCATCGCTAAATGATCGCTAGTGAGCTTTCATACAGAAAGATCTCACAGCGATGCAGCAGCGACGCAGCGCACGATACTTACCATTCACACACAGCGATCCTGGCGTCCTCCCGCCCGCCTCCACGCGTCGCTCGTCGTCACAGCAGAAAGTCTCAGCAGGAAGCGCCCGACGAGAAATGGAGCCGGACATTCTCGCGCGATCAGCGATGGACAGCGGGGGAGCCGGTCACTGGTAAGTATCACACATAGCGATATCGCTAGCAATATCGCTATGACGTCACAAAACCAGTGACGTTTTAGCGATATTGCTAGCGATATCGCTTAGTGTAAAACCCCCTTTAGTGGGGTTAAGTAACTTCTGCTGTTCCCCTGCTGTGTGGATGGCAATGTCTCCTGCTGCCTCCACATTCAAAAACCATCAGGCCTCTGCCTGCTCCATGCTTGATCCTGGGCTTGGGGTTGGCAGAACACGTACAGCGCCACTCTCCAGATCTGTACCCGGCTCCACAACATTGACCCAATGGGCAGTGAGGGAAAGGTATCGTCCCTGTCCATGGTTACTGGTCCACGCATCGGTGGTCAGGTGGACCTTGCTACTGACGGCATTAAGTAGTGCATGTTTTATTTTTCCCTCCACATGTTTTTGCAGGGCAGGGATGGCTTGCCTGCTGAAATAAAAGCGGCTGGGCATGGTGTATTGTGGGACTGCCAATGCCATGAAGTTCCGGAAGGTGTCAGTCTACACCAGTCTGAATGAGAGCATTTCAAGGGCAAGTAGTTTGGCAATGCCAGCATTCAGAGCCTGTGCTCGGGGATGATTTGCCGAGTATGGCCGGGTTTTATCCCATGCCTGTGCTACCGATGGCTGTAGAGTGGCCTGGGAGTGTGAGGATGACTGGGAAAGTGGTGCTGTGGGTGGAATGTCACTGGGTCTTCGGACAACAGTGCCAGAGGTTCTTCCTTGGCGATCCTGTGAGGAAGCCGAACCAGCTGTGTGTGAGCTGGAGGAAGAGGCGCCAACACGAGCTGAAGAGGTGGTAGGTGGTGCGGTACGCTGGCCTACGTCTTCAGTGTGTCTGTGTAACTCCACCTCGTGCTTGGTCCGCGCATGTTTCCACATATTTGTGGTATTGAGGTTGCTGACATTTTTCCCTCTTTTGACTTTCTGATGACACAGCTTGCATTTGACAAAGCAAATGTCATCTGCAACTGTGTCAAAAAAGGACCACGCACTGCAAGTCTTGGGAGCACCCGCTTTGGCTTTTGAAAGAGGAATGCTCCTAACGGGTGCCGAAGTGGAGGCTACAGGCAACCAAGTCTGCCCCCTCCCTCTCCCTCCTGGGAGAGGTCCTTGACCTCACGCCATGATGGGTCAAGGACCTCATCATCTACACTCCCCTCTTGAAACACCTGCTTCTCCTGGGTTGTCTCACCAGCACCGTACACACCAGAAAGTGGCACCTGAGTCTCATCATCTGATGCGTACCGAGGTGTGCTGACCATAGGCACTGGCCCACCCGCCTCTTCAGATTCCGAGGGACAAAGAAGTTGCGCATCACTGCATACTCTCTCTTCTTCACATTCTTGAATGCTGCTTGGCTGGCCCCCTCTTTCCAAGCCAACAGATTCAGAGAACAGAAGTAGAGACTGATGGCTCCTGTCCAGGGCTCACTGACTGCCTGGGCACTTTGGCAGGTGGTGAAGAGACAGATGGTTGCTCTTCAGTGCTCTGGCCCTGAGAGGACGTGGAAGTCATTGAAGTCGATGCGTTATCTGCCATCCATCTGACAACGGCTTCAATTTGTTCCTCCCGCAGCAGTGGGGTACGGCGAGGTCCTACAAAGCTGCGCATAAAGGACTGTTGCCTACTAAAACTGGAGGATGCTGACTAATTGGTGCCCGCAGCAGGCACAGAATCCCCACGTCCTCTCCCTGCTGAAACTCCACGCCCACGGGCCTTACTTCCTGCCTTCTTCATCTTGGTATACTGATAAAGATAGGCAGAAAAGTACAAAGGGGGGGCTTAGTGTGCTTATTCCTGAACAGCTGGTAACAGGTATAAGAAACACTAATTTTATGAAGTGTGTGTGTGGACTACACTTTAATAGGAGCTAATGTGGCCTACACAACTGTCAAATGGAGTGTTTGGTGAACTTTATTTTGTTTTTTTTTTTGTAAAAACTAAAAGGATGTGACCAAAGATTTGAACGCGATAGTATCACAAACTTTTTGGAGCTATTACAATGCAGGAAGGTAACCTACAATGCAAAAGATGAGGCTCCAAAAAATAGGGTAATACTAATCTGGCTGCAGCTGAAGGGCACAAGCCAGAAAAAAGGCTCCTCTATCTACTCCTATATAGTGTTTGCAACCAACCAATGTAGATGGATACGGATGGATGCACACTAATAAGAGAATAAAAAATGAGCTGCAATAAAAGAAAAATGTGTGAGGCAGTGACGCACACTGAGCGGCCTACAACCAGACGTAGCTGAAGGACACACTACTCAGCGTGAGCTGCACTCACACACAGGGACCTCTCAGACAGCCGTGAACAGTGCAGCAAACTGGACACTAGCACTGAAAGGCTGCAGAAAGGCTCCGCTGTCTACTCCTATAGTGTTTGCAACCAACGTATATGGATATGGATGGATTCACACTAATAGGAGAATGAAAAATTTGCAGCAAGAAAAAGAAAAAATTTGTATGAGGCAGTGACACGCTGAACGTCCTACAAGCAGACGTGTCTGCAGGACACACTACACAGTGTGAGCTACACTCACACAGACCTTGCAGACAGCTGTGACTAGCGCTGCTGCAAGGCAAAAGAAAGCTGGCTCATAGCATTATGGGAACTTCCGATTCCGGTATTCGATATGCTAAAAGTATCGGAAACTCAGTATCGGAATTCCGATACAGTGAATATCGGCCGATACCCGATACTTGCGGTATCGGAATGCTCAAACTAATCCCAAATATCATACCTCACTGTTTTTTTCTGGAAGATATCCCACTCAGAGTCCTCCCTTGGTTGACTAACCCCAAATACGTGGATGTTTATGATCTGTGGGATGGTCTCCCAAACATTCCTATCTCCCATCTCCTGTGGGGTGATATACCATGTGTGGAGGGTTGGCCGAGAGATGCCACAAAACGTCCTAAGGACTTCTTGCAGAAACAGCATGTCCATTTCATCTTAAAATTTAAAGCAGACCTGAAGCATTCCTTGGATCTGTTATGGCTGGAGCTCATGGTTAAGCTCCATTCTATCTCCAAACTAGTGTCTAAACTATATGCTAATCTTATCAAGCCACCAGAGAACTTCGAGCCTCTTTATATAACCTCTTGGGAATCGGAGCTAAAGATAACCCTATCTCACCAAGAAGTGAGTCAAGTGCTTGCCAACTCTCACGGTTTTTCCAGGTGTATTCTATTACAGGAGAATGCATTCAAGATTCTGGTACAAAACTCTGGAACGCTTGGTCCACCTAGGTTTAAGCAATACACCATTGTGTTGGAGATGTTCTGATGCAATAGGATCTCTTGTGCATATTTTCTGGTTTTGCCCGGGTATTTCAACTTTCTGGAAAGATATTAATGGCTCACTTCGTTGTATGGGTTTGACACCAACAGATCTTACTCCTCAAGAGATTTTATTGTCACTCCCTTCGAAAACTTTTTGAATGGAAAATATGCTGGAATATTTAGCGGTTGCCATGTCGCGTTTGGAGAGCCCCTGTGTGCTTAAACATTGGAGCTCTCCCACAAGTGACCCCATTTTGGAAACTAGACGCCCCAAGGAACTTATCTAGATGCAGAGTGCTCACTTTGAACCCCCAGGTGCTTCACAATTGATCAGTAAATAAAAAAGGTACTTTTTTTTCACAAAAATTTTCTTTTAGCCTATTTTTTCATTTTCACATGGGCAACAGGATAAAATGGATCCTAAAATTTGTTAAGCAATTTCTCCTGAGTACACCGATACCTCATATGTGGTCATTAACCACTGTTTAGGCGCATGGCAGGGTCCGGAAGCGAAGGAGCGCCATTTGACTTTGAATGGAAAATTAGCTCCAATCGTTATCGGACACCATGTCGCGTTTGGAGAGGCCGTGTGCCTAAACAGTGAAAACCCCCAAGTAACCCCATTTTGGAAACTAGACCCCTTAAGGAACTTATCTAGATGTGTAGTGAGCACTTTGAACCCCCAAATGCTCCACAAAAGTTTATAACGCAGAGCAGTGAAAATAAAAGATGATTTTTTTTTTCCTCAAAAATGATTTTTTAGCACGCTATTTTTTATTTTCACATGGCTAACAGGAGAAATTGGACCACAAAGTTGTTGTCCAGTTTGTCCGGAGTACGCTCGTACCCCATATGTGGGGGGAACCACTGTTTGGGCGCACGGCAGGGCACAGAAGGGAAGGAGCACCATTTGACTTTTTGAAATGAAAATTGGCTCCAATCGTTAGCGGACACCATGCTGTGTTTGGAGAGCCCCTGTGCACCTAAACTTCGGAGCTCTCCAACAAATGACCCCATTTTGGAAACTAGACCCCCTAAGGAACTTATCTAGATTCATAGTGAGCACTTTGAACCCCCAGGTGCTTCACAGAAGTTTATAACACAGCCGTGAAAATTAAAAAAAATTTTCCCCTCAAAAAATTATTATTTAGTAGGCAATTTTTTATTTTCACAAAGGGTGACAGGAGAAATTGGACCCCAAAAGTTGTTCAGTTTGTCCTGAGTACACTGGTACCCCATATGTGGCGGGGGGAAAACTGTTTGGGCACACGTCGGGGCTTGGAAGGGAGGGAGCACCGTTTGACTTTTTGAACGCAAAATAGGCTGGAATCAATAGTGGCACCATGTCGCGTTTGGAGACCCCCTGATGTGCATAAACAGTGGAAACCCCTCAATTCTAACTCCAACCCTAACACATCCCTAACCATAACCCCGATACATCCCTAACCCCAACCCTACCAATAACCCTAACAACAAGCCTAACCCTAACCCCAACACACATCTAACCCTAATCTTAACCCTAATTCCAAGGCAGGGGGAGCAGATGATGACAGCGGCGGCAGATCGCCCTTCCCAGCTGGTATGGGAGGGGGTTCAGGTTAGTGTCTCCAGCCATGTCCGATGCTACTGCAGCATCGGCCGTGGTGGGATTATAATATTTCATCAAATTTCATTGATGAAATATTACTATCGCTCTGATTTGGCTGTTTCACATTTAACAGCCAATCAGAGCGATTGTAGACACGTGGGGGTGAAGCCACCCCACCTGTGTTGAAGAACAAAGCCCCCTGTGTGTGGGTCGGGTGGAGTCACTGAAAGTTCAGTCACCCGACCCGCAGGAGGGCAATTAATTCATGACGCCACATAGGCGTCACTGGTCAGATTGGCACAGCTTTTCATGATGCCTATGTGGAGTCGTTGGTCGGGAAGGGGTTAAAGGAGCATACACGCCTTTGCACAGTGGGGGTATTAATATTTTCTATGGGACACTAATTTTTGGGGGAGGGAGTAATCATAGTAATGGCACAGTTTTTTAAAATATTGGGGTCAGTATCCTATGCCTCAGGTAAGCAGAGTGGGGAGTTTTTGTAGGTTGGGAATAAATGAGACATCAGTAGAAATGTGAAATGTCAAATGTGTTTTTGTTGTAAACTGTGCAGATGATTTGTGGCTGGAGAAGTGGTAATGGAGGTCTGGGCCTGATGAAAAAGACAGGAAAAGTGAGCGACCCAAATCAGAAAGATTGTCAGCTGTAAGGTTCTATATATAACTACTGTACTCACGTGTATGTTCTGCGGGACTAGTATCTACCAATATATGATAACAGTAAGATGGTAATATTGCTCTTTTTAGTAGACTATTTTTTTTATTTAGTGACCGCTAAATTTGTTTCAGTCTATGTAGTAGAAGGTGTATGGTGGTGTCATTGGTCTCTGTATAGTGTTTTGTTATGTAAAGGTAATGGTTATATTATATTATGTATTTGCTGAGTAGTGGTGATGGTGGTGGACATTGAGTAGTTTTATTGTTTTGGTCTTTTATAGTAGTAATTTTGATAATATTGGTCTTTGCATTGTATGTTTTTGGTTAGCAACAGTGGTATACTGTAATTATATATCTATAGATGCTCTTTAGATGATTATAGGGGGGTCAGATGGGTAGACATGCACTTTGAGGCTTGGACCCCTGAACTTTTAGAACCCTAGCAATGAATATATTGCAACTCGCCCAGTACAAAGCTGTGAAAAAAATGGTAGTTAATGGAAATAGTAAGTATTGCACTCAAACAGTTGATTAACCAAGGAGAGATGGCATGTACCCGAATAGAATTCTCCTAGAAGTAAAGGGTTAATATGTACATAGAACACAATTGGGTGAAAATATTAAATGGTCATAAGCAATATGTCCCGGACCTGAAGAAAGAAGCGGAGTTTTCCGAAACACGTTGGTTTCGGCCCTTTTTGCCACCCGTACCTCCATCTAGCAGCAGTTAGGCGGCACCACGTGATCCACCGCGTCACACAGGTCCTGCTCCTACTGCACATCTGCCGGGACGCAGCTATCGACCAGAGTGACCGGATCCCTGCTGACAGCTGGAGCGCAGGAGCGCTGGTCTCACACTACACCTCGGCATATCGCCGCATCTCCCAGGTCCGACCTTTACTGCACCAGCCAGAACGCAGTCACCGGATTCTACGCAGACCATTGGAGGTATTGTGAGTAGCAACACTCACATACAACTATATATGGTGAAATCACCATGTACTGTTCAGCGCGCTATTTCACAGGGCACGAGCCCTCCACTCATTGGAGAATGTACTTGGTGTATCCGTCATCGGCCGGGGCAGCTCTCCCCACGGCTATAGACATTGGACTATTTTATGAATGCAGGTTTATACCAAGCATTAACTATGGACTAAGGATATAATCACACTCTTTATGCCGGGACATATTGCTCATGACCATTTAATATTTTCACCCAATTGTGTGTTCTATGTACCTATTAATCCTTTACTTCCTGCCGCTCTTATTTGCAGCCTCTAGGAGAATTCTATTCGGGTACGTGCCATCTCTCTTGGTTAATCAACTGTTTGAGTGCAATACTTAATGGAAATAGTAACTACCATTTTTTTTCACAGCTTTGTACTGGGCGAATTGCAATATATTTATTAAGATATACTAATCACTATTTATTTCTCAGCTATTTATCCCCACGATTGGGCTAACTGCAAATTATTGTTTATTCTTGTCAGTAGAGTTGAGCGACTTTTGTTTTTTTAGGGTCGAGTTTCGTTTCGTGAAACCCGACTTTTCCAAAAGTCGGATCGAGCAAGATCGGCCGATTATAGGGAAAAGTCGGGGTCGTCCCGAAACACGAAACCCAATGTAAGTCAATGGGGAATAAAAGTCGGCAGTGAGAGGAGTACAGGAAACACACCTACAGTGCCCATTTGAATGCCAAAAGCATCAATTCTTCTTACTTAAGCTTGTCAACCTTAATTAACTTCATAATACAAGTTACGCACTGAAAAATGGGGGTTATTTGGCTACAGTTGTTGGGGGGAGGGCTGGCTCCAGGTTTTCATGTGCCCTGGGCGAAAGAGCGCCCCTTTAACACATACCACAACTCATCATGCTCCGATACGGCAGAGAAATAGCGGTATAGTACAATGAAAAATACTTCACGTTTTACATCTCATGACGAGGCCCATCTATTTCTCCATACAGAATCATTGGTCCCATATAATGTTTGAAACAGTATATGATGAGCTCCACATAATGCTACAGTATATGTTGGTCCCCATGGATGAAGCTCCACTGTCTTATGGGCCCAAATAATGCTCCAAACATAATGGGCCCCATTTCTAATGCTCTAGTGTATAATGGGCCCTGTAAATGCTGCTCCAGTGTCTGATGTCCACCTTTGGAATGTTCCAGTGTATGGTGGGCCCCATCTATCATTCTCCAGAGTATAGTGCTCCCCAAAAATTGCTGTCCCAACATTGAAAACAATCAAATAAGTCTCCTCGCTAGGGAATCCCTGTACTAGTCTGGACTCCTCGTCGTCCCCATCTTCCATCTCACTGCACAGTATTTCAACCTTGCAAGTGCTGTGATCCTGAGCAAGCAGGGGGGGCCCACTCGTTGGCGACGGCACTGGCACAGGGCCCCTGATAGTACGGTGGTGTGTCTGATGGCGGGTGGGCCGAACCTGCACTTTCATCTGCAGCTTTCTTTGTCACCGTGTAAGATGGAACTGTATATGGGAAGGGTAACCTGAGTTTCATCAGGGTCAGATTCAGGCCGTGTAGCGTGCGAGGGGAATGTAGTGGTCTGGGTCAATATACCAGCAGATTCATCGAGCAGTGGCTGGGCATCAGTGCACTTGTGTCGCCCCCAGGAGTACGGTCGCCACAGTGGCATTACCTTCCTCCTAGGGAGTGTGATGTCATGCTTGGGAGCAACGAACGATCTCTCTAGCAGGTTAACTGATTGGGCGGCGTTATTCCCACGAGTCATGACCCTCCAAACAGCGTTCATGAAGGCAAAGTGTTTGTTTTACGTGGGCAGTATGGTTGCAAAGCTGAACCTTAAAGGAATGTCCAGAAGGGCACCACCAGGAGTGGAGCCTACGGTTAAATTCGACTCCACCTGGGAAACCTCAATTTGCCAGCTACAGAAAAGATGCACACATTGCAAGCTTAATTCCGTTAACGAACGAGACTCCGTCATGCCCCGCGGTCCGAGTCCGGCTTACTAGAGGGACACGTGAGGCTCTGGCACATGAGATTGGCCAATAACTGGTGTGTCATGCCCTTACATGTCCGTGGCTGCATGTGCGCTACACTGAAAAAGCCAGCGTTTGTCGCTTACAGGTGCAGATAATCCGCTGAACAACGTTAGTGATGGGGATCACTGATTACAATTATTACCCCCGAACAATGATTTCCCATTAAGTGCAGGTCAACTGCAGTTCCGGAATTAGGCCTAACCGTCATTCCTGAAAAAATGAAAAACTTACGTGTGCAAACCACAGGTGCTGTAGCTTGCTTAACAGCTCGCCAGCCGTTCTCACGCCCAGTATGGATTACACGTGATTGCACAAAGGTGAGAAAGGGTACCGTATCCCCAGATAACATGTATGGATAGCGTACACATTCAAAATATATGTCTATACATCAGGAGGCAGGCTCAGACGGTGTTAGGCCCAGTATGGCTTGCACGTGATTGCACAAAGGTGAGAAAGGGTACTGTATCCCCAGATAACATGTATGGATAGCGTACACATTCAAAATATATGTCTATACATCAGGAGGCAGGCTCAGGCGGTGTTAGGCCCAGTATGGCTTGCACGTGTTTGCACAAAGGTGAGAAAGGGTACCGTATCCCCGGATAACATGTATGGATAGCGTACACATTCAAAATATATGTCTATACATCAGGAGGCAGGCTCAGACGGTGTCAGGCACAGTATGGATTTGACGGCCCAGACTACACAGCGGAGGAGCAGGGAGAGGTAAATATTGCAAATGCTGGGGCCCTGCCCAAGCAAGGGGGGACCACTCGTGGTCGTCGGCACTGGCACTGGGCCCCTCATAGTACGGCGGTGTGTCTGACGGCGGGTGTGCACCACCACCGTCAGAGACACTTGATTGCACTATGAGGGACCCTGTGCCAGTGCCCGCGCCCAAGAGTCGGCCTACCCACCTGTCCAGGGCAACGGCACTCGCACGGTGTCGTGCGCTAGGTGGTGACCACGGCCATGGGGGGGGGAGGCAGCACAGTTAGGGAGTTTTTGAAAGTGGCATATGTTGATGTTGGACATTCAGCTGCTGCAAAAGGCGAATAGGTCAAGTCCCAGGAAGAGGTGGACCAAAGCAAGCCATTTTTCTGTCACCCTATGTGTCATCAGGGGAAGGTGGGACAAAATCCTTGGAAACCCATGCATGGTTCATTTTAATGAAGGTTAGATCATCCACATTTTGGGTTGACAGACGGGTCGTTTTTTCTGTCAGGATTGATCCAGCTGCACTGAAGACTCTTTCCGATAGCACACTTGCAGCTGGGCAAGCGAGCTCCTGTAAGGTATATTGTGCCAATTCAGGCCAGGTGTCCAGTTTAGCGGCCCAATAGTCAAAGGGGAATGACCTGTGTGGGAGAACATCGATATGGGAGGAAAAGTAGTTTGTAACCATAGTTGACAACTGCTGTCTCCTGTCACTTTCCATCGATGCAGTATTACCAGTTGTGTGAGCGGTACTTGAAAAATCAGTCCACAACATTGTCATGAAACCCCTGTCTCCAACGCCACTTCTGCTGTGTGCATCACGAACACCTCTGCCAAGCTGCCCCCAGCCCGTACGGCTCGTGTTAGAACCATCACCGCTGCTGTGTGCTGGGAATGCCTCAAGCAACCGATTTACCAGAGTTGCTTGTTTATTAGCCAATATTAGGTCAAGGTTCTCCTGTGGCATGATGTTTTGTAATTTGCCTTTATAGCGTGGATCCAGGATGCTGGCCAACCAGTAGTCGTCATCGTTCATCATTTTGGCAATGCGGGGGTCCCTTTTTAGGATCTGCAAGGCATAATCTGACATGTGGGCCAATGTTCCCGGTGTCAATGATGCACTGCGAGTGCTGGTTGGAAGAGCACTTTCTGGCAAATCCACATCCCTCCAGTCACGCACAAACCCTGTACCAGACCTTGCCACGCCAACATTTTCACTTGCCCCACGAGATGCATCCTCCTCCCCTAAGTAATCATCCCCATCATTATCCTCCTCCTCCTCTTCTTCCTCCACCTCGTCCAGGAGAGTTCCCTGAGCAGACACTGGCTGAATGTCATCAAGGATTCCCTCCTCGTCAACATTGGCTGCAGACGCCTGCTCCTTAAGGTGCGTCAAAGTTTGCATGAGCAGACGCATAAGTGGGATGCTCATGCTTAGGATGGCGTCGTGTGCGCTTACCAGCCGTGTGCATTCCTCAAAACACTGAAGGACTTTACAGAGGTCTTTCAGCTTCGACCACTGCACACCTGTCAACTCCATGTCTGCTCTCAAAGTGCCTGGCCGTGTATCCTCCCACAAATGCATTATGGCCTGCCTCTGCTCGCACAGCCACTCAACCATGTGCAGGGTGGAGTTCCACCTTGTTGCAATGTCGATAATGAGGCGGTGGTTGGGAAGGTGGAGCAATCGCTGCAGCTTCTGCATACGAATGGAGTGTACAGGCGACCGGCGGATGTGCGCGCACAGTCTTCGCACCTTCTGGAGCAGGGCTGTTAACTCCGGATAATTTTTGAGGAAGCACTGCACCACCAGGTTCAAGGTGTGAGCCAAGCAAGGTATGTGGCTGAGTTTTGAAAGGGCTATGGCTGCCACAAAATGCGGCCGTTATCACTAACTACCTTGCCTGCCTCAAGATGTACACTGCCCAGCCATGACTCAGTTTGTCGCTGAAAGTACTCGGCCAGCACCTCAGCGGTGTGTCTGTCGCCCAAACACATCATCTGCATCACAGCCTGCTGACGCTTTCCACTAGCTGCTCGATAGGGGGACACCTCGTGTTCAACAGTGGCAGCTGCAGATGGAGTGCTCGTATGACTGCGCTCTGTGGACGAGCTTTCGCTTCTGGAGGAGGAGGAGGAGGAGGGTCGAACGCCTACAGCCAACTGTTTCCTATACCGTGGGCTAGGCAGCACTGTCCCACCACCGCTGTCCCCTGTGGACCCTGCATCCACCACATTAACCCAGTGCGCAGTGATGGACACGTAACGGCCCTGGCCATGCCGACTGGACCATGCATCAGTTGTGAGGTGCACCTTTCCACTCACTGACTGCTTGAGTGCATGGACAATGCGGTCTTTCACATGATGGTGGAGGGCTGGGATGGCTTTGCGAGAGAAGTGGCGACTGGGTAGGTCATAGCGTGGTACTGCATAGGCCATGAGTTCGCGGAAAGCTGCGCTTTCCACCAACCGATAGGGCATCATCTCAAACGAGATTAGTTTGGCAATGTTGGCGTTCAAACCCAGTGTACACGGATGAGAGTACTTTCTTGACCTACTCAGTGTCTGGGAGGGTGAGCTGGACTTGAGAGCTGCATATGGTGGACGTAGCGGTGGACAGGGCGGACTGAGAGGGTTGATGATGGTGATGGAGTTTGTGTTCTTTCTGATGGCCTAGAATCAGTCTTTCGTTGATATAACAGTGGGATTCCCTGACTGCTGTGGCCTTGCAACGACACCTCAACATTTGCTGCTGTGCTAACCGGTGGGCTTACAGTGGGGGAAACAATGTAGCGTTGCTGACTACCTTCTTTGTGATCAGTTGCACATGTGGCACTTGAGGTTTGGTGTTGTGTCCACGCTTGCAAGTGCATGGTGGTTAAATGTCTAAGCATGCAACAGGTATTCAAATTTTTCAGATTTTTCCCTCGGCTAAAGGTCTTTGCGCACTTCTTACAGATATCCTCATGATCAGGCCAAGGTTTTTGTTCAAAAAAGTGCCACACTGCACTCTTCCTACTTTGGCAGACATTTTGCGGCCAAGCATGCTGTGATCTTTTGACCCTCTGGACAAGCTGTCCAGCAACTCTTTTGATTTTTGGAACCTGTCTTTGGAGTGCTCCGGGCCTGCCAGATAACAGCTGTTGCGATGTCGATGTATGCTGTGGATGCTCCTCATCTGAGCTATTCGAAGCAGCACCCTCTTCCCCCAATGGATGCCAATCTGGGTCAACAACTGGGTCATCCATCACCTCCTCTTCAATGTCATATGCACCTTCCTCTGTGTCACCGTGTATGGTGGTATAGTGTGCGGGAAGGGGCACCTGAGTCTCATCAGGGTCAGAATCTGGCTCTGTACACTGCGAGGACAATGTAGTTCTCTGAGTGAATGTACCAGCAGAATCATCTATCAGCAGCTGTGCATCAGTGCACTCCATGTCAGATTCATCTTGGCCTGGGTAATTCACCATTTCACTTGATAATCCAGGCATGGTATGTGAAAACAGCTCCATGGAGTAATCAGTAGTATGGCCTGCGTCATCCTTCAATCTTGGTTGGGGTGAAGGACACAAGGAAAGGCATGGTTCATGAACATGAGCCTCCAATGACGACTCAGTGCTTTTACTTTTTACAACTGAAGAAGAGGAGGCGATAGAGCTGGAGGCTGAGTCAGCAATGTAAGACAAAACTTTTTCCTGCAGCTCTGGCTTTAAAAGCGGTTTGCCAAGTCCTAGAATACTAAGCCTTCGAGGCCTTGTGGAGCCAGACGATGACGCAGGCTCAACACCTCCTGCATTCGGTCATATTTTGCTCTTGCCACTACCATCAGATCCACCACCAACACCATCATTACCAGCTGCCAACCCCCGCCCAATTCCACGGCCTCTTCCACCAGCCTTCCTCATTTTTTGTAGAAATGTAGACAAAATCCAACAAACTATATAGTAATGTAAAACAAGGTACAAGGTGTCTATAGGACAGTGGAGACTTTGAATTTCTGCACACACTAGTGGACACTGGACACTTTTGGATTGTGTGAGGCCCACTGAATATCAGAGCACTATGTCACAGGCTCGATGGCACAGGTGTGAAAAAAGTGACTACAGGATCACAGAGATTTTGAATTTCTGCACACACTTGTGGACACTGGACACTTATGGATTGTGTGAGGCCCACTGAATATCAGAGCACTATGTCACAGGCTCGATGGCACAGGTGTGAAAAAAGTGACTACAGGATCACAGAGATTTTGAATTTCTGCACACACTATTGGACACTGGACACTTTTGGATTGTGTGAGGCCCACTGAATATCAGAGCGCTATGTCACAGGCAGAAATTGGCTAGTGTATCACAAACTACAAGGTGTATGTAGAATTGGGCAGAATAGGAATCTCCCTAGAGTGTAGGTCTGTAAGAACGGAACAAGTCCTCCACTTATCCTTCCACAGTGACACACAGATAGCTTCACTGTGGCCGTGATAACAGCCGTTACACGGTACTGAGAGGAGCGTGCACGTACACGGCTGTCCGGTGTACGTAAAATTGTCAAGCTCCGTGTTTTTTAAGTATACGGACTGACACACACTGTCTCTCTATATAGTTTTGAATGTGATCAAACAGCAAATATATTTAACTGTTTGAAAGCTAGACAAAACTAGTAGGTGCAGGTCTGTAAGAACGGAACATGTCCTCGACTTATTCTCACAGAGTGACACACAGATAGCTTCACTGTGGCTGTGATAACAGCCGTTACACAGTACTGTGTGAGGAGCGTACACCGCTGTATGGTGTGAAAAAATGCACGCTCAGTACCTCAGCAGGACAAAAAAAAAATTGGGATTGCTTTTAAAAAAGCAGTTTGCAGCTCAGTACCTCAGCAGGACAAAAAAAAAAATTGGGATTGCTTTTAAAAAAGCAGTTTGCAGAGCAGTGGGTAAACAGCAATGCAGCTGTCAGGAAGCCTTAGAAGGCAGCCTAACAACCAACACCGCTGATCTACCACAATATAGCCTCCCCTTGCACTGCACACACAGTGACTGGTATGTTGTACAGGCAAAATCGCTAGCAGCAGAAGCAGTATTTTTTTCTTCTTCCCTGCCTAACGCTCTCCCTACAGAATCAGCAGCAGCAACCTCTCCCTATGCTAAGATCGGCAGAAGTAAGATGGCGGTCGGCGTGCATGCCCTTTTATACCTCCTGTGACGCCCAAAAAGCAAGCCAATCACTTGCATGCCCTTCTGAAAGATGGTGGTGACCCCTGCCTATGTCATCACGTTGCCCACAGTGTCCGTGGATCCTGATTGGCTGAAAAAGAGCGCAAAACAAACTTTTGAAACGCGACTCTGGCGCGTAAGTCGCCGACCTCGTGGCCGACCTCATACTAGGGTCGGGTTTCGTTTCATGAAACCCGACTTTGCCAAAAGTCGGGGACTTTTGAAATTTTTCGACCTGTTTCGCTCAACTCTACTTGTCAGGTTTTACCTATTACCGTATATACTCAAGTATAAGCCGACCCGAGTATAAGCCGAGGCACCTACTTTTGCCACGAAAAACTGGGTAAACTTATTGACTTGAGTATAAGCCGGGTGTGCATTGACCACTCATCCCTACCGTGGTATGCATGGTTCCCCCGTCCCTGTCATTGTATGCATGGCTCCTTATCCCCTATCTTTGTATGTATGATTCCTGTTAAGAAAAAAAACATCCTATTTACCTGCCTGCGCGCCGTCGGTGGCACTGCATCTTGTTCCGGCCATATAACACTACTACATAAAACAATAAGCAAAACAACAAAATTTGCATACAAGTCTGTACAATGCCAAAAATCCATCCTGCTAGGCCATTAAACCAATTTGCTGGATTTAAAAAAAGAGAATGTGTTACCCCACCAGGAGTCTGTTTGCACTGTGCTGTTTTAACCATTGGTCTCTAAGTTCACCTATTTTGTCAATATAATTGCAACAGGTGGGACCAATTATATGACACATTCCTCCTTCTTTTGCTGTCAGGTAATCTAGTACTATAGTATGTTGGTTAGTAACTATGATTAATTGTCTCTGTATTGTATTAGTTTCATTAAGAACTTCAAGAATCTGGAAAATCTGATCATCTAGGTAGTCGATAGCTTCCACTAATTTATCCCTCATTTGTGTTATGAAGGGGTATATTAGCATATAACTGAATATTTTATTTGTTATCCCCATTTCTACTAGATGCGGCCTACCATTTGGACGGGGCTTATTGTCTGCAGCCCTTCTATACAAAGACTGAATTGGAATTGCTGCTGTGTCTATTTTCTTATAAGGAATTATGAAAGTGGCTTGTGTTAGTTTGGCAAGAGTGCAAACTCCTCTTATGTCTGGGCTCACCCACCTGTAGGCACGATGCCCGCAAACCAAGAATACTCCTTCAGGGAGAACACAAACGTGACCAGGGGTCTGTATACATTGGTATAAACTCAAAAGTCCTGACATAGGCTTAAGGGCACACCAAGTATTATTCATTTGATTTCCACTTATACCAGATGTACATTTACCCCTTTCTTTCCTTATTATTTTACCCGTAGATGCTCTACAGCCTTCAACACCATCTTGGTACACCGTCTCATTAACCTGTGTTTGATTATGAGTGTATATACGGAAGCAATTATTGTCCTCACCACAGGTATTTGCTCCAGTGTGTTGACGACTGAACCACAGTCCATCATTGGGAATGGGGTCTGAGTGAGGGATTTCAGTCCTCCTCCTGGCGACCATATTTCCGATGTCTGAATCATATTCCCGCCACCACATTTGTACCTTAGGCCGCGTTATGTTAAACTGAAACCAGGGATTAGAGGCCCATCCGATTATAGCCAATGAGGCAGATATATGACGGGGCACATCTTTTCCCAGAAACCTAGATTGAGTCCAAGTCTCGTTGTGTATGCAGTGTGGTGTTAATACCTTCTAGGGCAGCACGGTGGCTCAGTCCCACCAAGGACAACATCTGCAAGGAGTTTGTATGTTCTTCCCGTGTTTGCATGGGTTTCCTCTGGGTACTCCGGTTTCCTCCCACATTCCAAAGACATACTGATAGGGAATTTAGATTGTGAGCCCCATTGAGGACAGTGATGATAATGTGTGCAAACTGTAAAGCGCTGCAGAGTATGTTAGCGCTATATAAAAATAAAGATTATTATTAGATTTATTATTATTCCATGGCTCCATAGGTAAGGCTAAGTATGGTATAGTCCTTGCAGATACTGGGCTGTGTGTACAGATCCAACAGTCTTTTGGTTTCTGTCCTTCCATGTCCTTTATAAGAAGAGCATGATGTTGAATACGTTTGTTGTCCCAGTCAGCATTTAAGAGTTTTTCCTGTGTCTCTGTAGAGTGCAGTAACCCTGCCACTGACAGCAAGGTGATTAGGAGAACAGTCATTCTGCTGTTGAAAGGACCTTCTTGCAGTGACTGGCGTGGATCCAGGTGGGCTTTACCTCAAGTTTTACTGAGGTGGATGTGGTCAGCTGGACTTGGAAGGGGCCGTCAAATCGTGGGTTCAGGCTCCTTCTCACGTGTCTGCGTATAACCACCCAATCACCTGGATTGAGCTGATGCACATCTGCACTGACATTAGGATCTGGAATGGATGAGAACACATGTTTATGCACCACTTTAAGTCTTTCCTGCAAGGCCTGGACATAGGCTGTCATAGAACCGTGTTGCATTTGTAGCACCTGTGGGAAGTACAGACCAGTCTTTGGTGCACTACCAAACAGGACTTCAAAGGGAGACAAGCCTGTCTTTCTATTTGGAGTGTGTCTGACTCCAAGTCATGTAGATTATACCTATATGACTTGTCTTTTCCACAGCAGTCTCTACATTCTAGTAATATTGAACACACTAGATCCAGCAGGGTTCCCCAACTCCACTCCACAAGGTCCACCAACAGATCATGTTGTAATGAAATCCATAGCTCAGTTGCTAAAAATTTTTCAAACAGAGGATTCCATACAACATGATCTTTTGTTGGACCTTGAGGACTGGAGTTGGGGAACCCTGCTGGATGAACTCTGTGCAATATTCCTAGAATGTAGAGACTGTTCTGGAAAAGGAAAGTCATGTAGATTTGGTTTGTTGACAACACATATCTCCAAGACTGACACAAGAAACAAGTCTCACACAAGAAACAGTAATGGAGATATGTTTTTCCAAAAACCCTATGTGTATGGTGCAGTGTGTGTAGTCGGCGATAGACACGGTAAACCATTACCAATTTTTTGAAAGCACAAGTGCACATTTATTTTGAAACCAAAAATAAACAAGAAAAATTTTATTATGAATGACATTTGGGGGAAGATTGGGAGACTTTGGGTGTGTGGAGATACAAGGAACGACTGGAGGTAGAGGAAGGGGTTCTAGGAGAAGGGGTGACAAAAGTACTCGAGGAAGGGAGCTCTGGCATGGACATTGAGGCAGGTTGAGACACATTAGGAGGAGACGGTGGATGGACCAACAAAGTTTTTTTTTTTTTCTTCTTTTTTGGCACAGGTATATCCTGCCCCGACCTACTTGCAGCCTGTGACCGCTTTTCTTTTGTAGACCGCCTGGTGACTGTGGACTGTGGCGTTGCCCTGTAAAATAGGGAATGCGGATCACCCCTTTGCTGCTCTGTGGTGGCAGTGCTGCTCAAAGTGGCAGTGGCGGTGCTCCTAGAAGGGGAGCATGTTGGGTCGGTGCTACGTGAAGGAGGCTGCGAATCAGGTATCTCAGCCAAAGTTCTTGGGGGACTACGAGGAGGAGAATTGGTGGCGGCGCTCTGAAGATGAGGAGTGGTGGTGCTCGTTTGATGAGGAGTGCTGGTGGTGCTCCTTTGCTGAGAGTGCTGGTGGTGCTCCGTTGCTGAGGAGTGCTGGCAGTGCTCCTTGCTGTTAACTGCTGATGTCGGTTGCCCAAGCAGGTTCTGTGGTGGTTTGGCTCCAAGCTGCTCCATACAGGAGCAGCGCTTGCCATAGTGGTGGTGGCGGAGGTGTGTCCTGCAGCACTCAGACTTGAGGTGGTGTAGTGATGTCCGGCTTCGCTGGGAATGCAGGTGGCCGTGCAGTGGTATGCAGCAGAAGTCGGTAGTGTGGTCAAGCGAGCCAGTGGTGGAACTGTTGGAAATGACCCCACTGACTGCTGCACATACCGATTCTGCTGCATAGCCTGCAAGTAAGCAGTGTTGCAGGCCTGTAACACACTCAGCTGTTGCTCAGGACTAAGGTGTTCCGCCATGCCCTGTTCAATTTTACTGAAAAAATGGTGCACTGGTCTGTTGAGGTCGACCTCCAGACGGTCAAGGCGCTGGTCGACAGAGTGGAAGCGGTGTTCCATGTGGTTAAAACCACGTTCCATGTGGTTAAAACCACGCTCCATCAGGAAAAAAACGCTTTCCGTTCTGGCGGCCAGCGCCCTGAGGCTGACCTTAAAGGCCTCGCTCAAGTGCATGAACTCGGGCATGACATTACTGTCCAAGGCCCACTGCCGCTGGCAGGTAGTGCCCGCATAACCAGTGACAGAGACCTGGGACAGGGGAACACCTGATGGACCAGCTTTCTGGTCACCGGCTGTCTGTGTTGCTGACCTGCAAGATGCTTCCTGGCTGTCGGATGGCTGAGACGGGTCCGAGGTCGATCGATGAAGAACCGCTCCCGGGACAGGGTTAGGTTGCAGGGTGCTGCTCCAAGTGCTGTGGAAAGAAAGGGAAAACATGAGTATCATGCATTTACAAGAAGCATCACCTGTGGAATAGAAAAGCATATATTAAGCACAAACAAAAAAAAAAAACTTACGCTCTGCTGGCAAGGACCGGTCTCAGGAAAGCCAACTCATGATGGTAGCGGTACTTTCTTCTGCGCCTTGCCGCAGAACCACTCCGAACCGGTCCCTCAGCACAAACATCAGTGTTGAAGCGGTCCTTCATCGAGCGCCAACGTGTGTGGATTTTTTCACTGTTGGTAAAAAAAAAAATTAAAAATGCACTAGTTTGTCATTCTCACCACACACCTCATTGAACTTTGAAAACAGTCTCTGCTGCAGCACCAATAAAATTCTAGACACAATGCAGTAACTGTTGAGATGGCGGGCACTGTTATGTTTCCTGCTACTATATGTATCAGCGAAAACAACAGTATCATCAGGAACAAGAGTGAAAACAGGATCAAGACAGCAGTTGAAAAATCAATCACAGTTCTCAACAAGGCATTGGTCCTTTTCATGCAAGAATATATCAAAACAATCACAGTTCTCAACAAGGCATTGGTAATATATCAAATCAATCACAGTTCTCAACAAGGCATTGGTGTGTTTAATGCAAGAATATATCTTGCAAAAAACACAGCACCGTCAGGTCCAAAAAACAATGCAGCAGTTGAAGACACAAATCAATCACAGTTCTCAACAAGGCATTGGTGCTTTTCATGAAAGAATATATCTTGCCAAAAAAACACCACCACCATCAGTTTTACAAAACAATGCAGCAGTTGAAGACACAATTCAATCAAAGTTCTCAACAAGGCTTTGGTGGTTTTCATGCAAGAATATATCTTGCCAAAAAAAACACCACCACCGTCAGGTCCACAAAACAATGCAGCAGTTCAAGACCCAAATCAATCACAGTTTTCCACCAGGCATTGGTGTGTTTAATGCAAGAATATATCTTGCAAAAAACACATCAGCACCATCAGGTCCAAAAATAAATGCTATATCACAGAGCATCTTTATACTTACTGAACACCCTTTTTGAAGCTGCAGAGGCGCTGTCCAAGCCATCCATCACTGCGGCCACCTCATTCCAGAGCTGCCGGGTCACCACTGTGTCTTTGTACTGCTGGTCACAGCTGTCCCACAATGGGATGCGCTCCTCAACGAGGCGGATGAGGTGCTCGTTGTCTGTGTAGACTTCTTCGTCATCCCGCTGTGGAACCTAGAAAAAAAATATAGAATGTTTAGAAGTTTGGAAAAGATACAAAAAGAAACAGAAAAGAAGCAAGAGAAAGAAAGACAGAAAAAAAAATATATATATACTCACATTGCGTCTCCTCGCCACGACTTGACTACGCTGCTCCCGCTCAGAATCCTCAGACGGCTCCTGCTCAGACCGCTCCCGCACTCCATTTTCACTTCCCGTGTCCGATGTCTGTAAAGAGAGAAAAAATTAAAACACATTTCTAGAGGCAGCTATACTTATCAAAAGGCAGCAAGATTCTCACCTCACGATCAGCTTGGGCCAGTTCTTGCCGAGATGGCGAATAGACCGATCCGGAAGAAGACATGCTGAAAAGAAAACAAAAAATACATTAGTACATAATAAATTGTACAGGACACACAGACATTATTTTTAAGAATACTCACATTTTGGCTCCTGAAGCTTAAATCCACAGGTAGAAGGCTCTTGTAGAATGCTTGTCTGGTCTCTGCAAGGCATTATGTAGAGTAATTGTCTGACCCTGAAGACACATTCTTTTATGTACACTCCTCCAAAACAATGTTGCTTGTTTAGGGGGAGTTCTAGACAAGTGTCTAGACATTGTTTACTCAAATCGCGTGTGCGCTCAAGGCGCTGATGTGCACGGTGCCAAGCGCTCGTCAGCAACCACATAGACTGTAATGCTATTTTTGGGTGCACACGTGCCACCGGAAAAAAAAATGCAACATGTAGCGTACGTCGCGTCTGGGTGCACACCTGTAAAATGCGCAGCGCACGCTAAACGCTGAAGAGCGCGTACATTCTCAAGACCCTGCCATCACCATGTTAAAGATAGGGGGACATTGCGCGTGCGCACGATGCGCTGCGCGATAGAACGCTAGTGTGAAACCAGCCTTACTACGCAGATAAGAGAGCAGAACCAACCTTGCGAGAGAGACATGGGAGCAGAACCGAGCTTACTACAGTGCTATGGGAGCATAACCGATCTTACTACAGAGATAAGGGAGCAGAACCGAGTTTACTACAGAGATAAGGGAGCAGAACCAAGCTTAATATGTCTACTACACAGATATGGGAACAGAACCAAGCTTACAGCATGCATATGGTACAAGAATTTAGATTACTACATCAATACAGAACCAGAACCAAGCTTACTCCTTAGATATGGTACCATAACTGAGCTTACTGACAAACATACATATATCTCTAGAAACACTGACAAGTAAACACACAGTACAGCAGGGACATTGCTAGGGTTCTAAAAGTTCAGGGGTCCAAGCCTCAAAGTGCATGTCTACCCATCTGACCCCCCTATAATCATCTAAAGAGCATCTATAGATATATAATTACAGTATACCACTGTTGCTAACCAAAAACATACAATGCAAAGACCAATATTATCAAAATTACTACTATAAAAGACCAAAACAATAAAACTACTCAATGTCCACCACCATCACCACTACTCAGCAAATACATAATATAATATAACCATTACCTTTACATAACAAAACACTATACAGAGACCAATGACACCACCATACACCTTCTACTACATAGACTGAAACAAATTTAGCGGTCACTAAATAAAAGAATAGTCTTCTAAAAAGAGCAATATTACCATCTTACTGTTGTTGTATATTGGTAGATACTAGTCCCGCAGAACATACACGTGAGTACAGTAGTTATATATAGAACCTTACAGCTGACAATCTTTCTGATTTGGGTCGCTCACTTTTCCTGTCTTTTTCATCAGGCCCAGACCTCCATTACCACTTCTCCAGCCACAACTCATCTGCACAGATTACAACAAAAACACATTTGACATCTCACATTTCTACTGATGTCTCATTTATTCCCAACCTACAAAAACTCCCCACTCTGCTTACCTGAGGCATAGGATACTGACCCCAATATTTTAAAAAACTGTGCCATTACTATGATTACTCCCTAACCCAAAAATTAGTGTCCCAAAGAAAATATTAATACCCCCACTGTGCAAAGGCGTGTATGCTCCTTTAACCCCTTCTCGACCAATGACTCCACATAGGCATCATGAAAAGCTGTGCCAATCTGACCAGTGACGCCTATGTGGCGTCATGAATTAATTGCCCTCCTGCGGGTCGGGTGACTGACCTTTCAGTGACCCCACCTGACCCACACACACAGGGGGCTTTGTACTTCACCACAGGTGGGGTGGCTTCACCCCCACGTGTCTGCAATCGCTCTGATTGGCTGTTAAAAGTGAAACAGCCAAATCAGAGCGATAGTAATATTTCATCAATGAAATTTGATGAAATATTATAATCCCACCACGGCCGATGCTGCAGTAGCATCGGACATGGCTGGAGACACTAATCTGAACCCCCTCCCATACCGGCTGGCAATGGGGATTTGCCGCCGCCTCATCATCTGCTCCCCCTGCCTTGGAATTAGGGTTAAGATTAGGGTTAGATGTGTGTTGGGGTTAGGGTTAGGCTTGTTGTTAGGGTTATGGGTAGGGTTGGGGTTAGGGGTGTATCGGGGTTATGGTTAGGGATGTGTTAGGGTTAGGGTTGGAGTTAGAATTGAGGGGTTTCCACTGTTTATGCACATCAGGGGGTCTCCAAACGCGACATGGTGCCACAATTGATTCCAGCCAATTTTGCATTCAAAAAGTCAAACGGTGCTCCCTCCCTTCCAAGCCCCGACGTGTGCCCAAACAGTTTTCTCCCCGCCACATATGGGGTACAAGTGTACTCAGGACAAACTGAACAACTTTTGGGGTCCAATTTCTCCTGTCACCCTTTGTGAAAATAAAAAATTGCCGACTAAAAAATAATTTTTTGAGGAGAAAATTTTTTTTCATTTTCACGGCTGTGTTATAAACTTCTGTGAAGCACCAGGGGGTTCAAAGTGCTCACTACACATCTAGATAAGTTCCTTAAGGGGTCTAGTTTCCAAAATGGGTTTACTTGGGGGTTTTCACTGTTTAGGCACACGGGCTTTCCAAACGCGACATGGTGTCCGATAACGATTGGAGCTAATTTTCCATTCAAAGTCAAATGGCGCTCCTTCGCTTCTGGACCCTGCCATGCGCCTAAACAGTGGTTTATGACCACATATGAGGTATCGGTGTACTCAGGAGAAATTGCTTAACAAATTTTAGGATCCATTTTATCCTGTTGCCCATGTGAAAATGAAAAAATAGGCTAAAAGAAAATTTTTGTGAAAAAAAAGTACCTTTTTTATTTACGGATCAATTGTGAAGCACCTGGGGGTTCAAAGTGAGCACTCTGCATCTAGATAAGTTCCTTGGGGGGGGTCTAATGGATGGACTAATGTCTTTTTTCGGCCTTACTAACTGTTACTATGTTACTAAGGTCGATTGTACGACCGAAAACATTCAAGAATTTTTGAACTGGATGCTTTGTACAATAAAGGAATGGTTAAATTCAATTTTCCCTCTTGAGTGCCAAGTCTTTACTATAATCTATAGTGTATTGGATACCGTACTTGTGCACCTCCCTCTGTCATCGAGTGCCGTGTTTTTAGAAAAAATTCATCCGCATACATAGGCTTACATGGGTGCGAGTGAGCTGAGACTCTGCCATGTGTCAGTGGCAATCTCTGTATGCTACCATTTCACTCGGACACTGAAAACGGCTGGGGAAAAAAACCGTGATGGGAGCTGTCCCGTAGATGAATACTGGTCCGAGTGCTATGTGATGTTTTATCGCATAGCACTCGTCCGTATTCATCGCTGGAGTTACTCCGGCCTCAGGATGGGAGTCCTGCATTTGGGGCACGACAGTGGATATTAAGGACTGAACTAATCCACCCATCCTACTATACTGCCTTCTGAGGGTGATCTTCAGAGAAACAGGGAAGACCCCCCCCCAATGTTTTATTACCTGCACTGATTTTGTCGTGAGCACTTTGTAATAGTCTGTGTCACATATATATTTTATTTGCATTTGAATTAGTTTACCTATTGTATATTAAAAGTTAAGCTTCATGGTATCTCATGCTACAGAGTTATTGATCCTGGGCAATTGATCCAAAGTGTCTATGGGAAAAATGTGCACAGAAAACTTAGCATATCTGCAAGAAAAAGTGACAGGTTGTGTATTTGAAGCACACACCCCAGGTAAGTTTACACTGCATAAAAAAAGCCCAGCGGGCAGGAGGTTTTTATAAATCCCATCCACATTGCTGAACTGTAAGAAGCTGTGTGTTTGATGGAACAAAAATATGTCATGTCAAAAACACACCAAAATCTCATTGTGGACACAGAGCCTAAGGCTGGAGTGGAGTCACATCGGATGCGATACACTAATGATACTCGGCTCCAGCTCTGCTGCGAGCATGATACGAGTGTCCGTGCTCTGTGCTCCAATCCTCTCTCATGAGAGTATCACAGCACAGAAGCGAAGGAGACGGAGAAAGTAATTTCTCAGTCTCCTACTTGGCCTGACTTGGTGTATATCGGACTGCACTGGGATGACATCCGAGTCCAGTGTGAAGTTTCACTAAGACCCTTTGCTAATCCTTTGCATCTAATTTGGTTGTGCCTTTTTTTGCTTTCTGCTTTGTTGCTAAGGTTCAGAGTACTCCCTGCTGGGGGTAGCGCTGGGCCCCGCTCATATGTTACAGCTTGTGGCAGATTGTTCAGTCCCCTGGTGTGTTGTTTGAATTAGAGGCCTACCTAACTACCTACCTTCACCTGTCTGAGTTTTCTATCGGCTTACAGCACCCAGGTGTGTCACAATGGAACATTGAAACACGTGTCACAATGGGCATCCCAGACTGTCTTCCAGCAGTGTGGCAGCAGCCAGCTTCATTCTGTTGTGGGAGCCTCAGCAGACAGATAGGGATGGGGGTATGCACACTTGTTGGTTTCAAAACCCAGCATCAGGAGAGATAAGGTTTCCAAAAACAGACTGAATTGAATTGAAACCAAAGCAAGTTGTCTTTTCAAAGCAATATTTGAATGCTTTTTGCAACTTTGGTTGCTCTGCATTCATTTTTTCTTTGGTAGGTACAGGTGAGATAAGGTGCAGTGTACTCCCAGACGGCTCTTCCCCCTTCAAGTTTTGGGTCTCTAAGCTGGATACATGGCCAGAGCTTAGCCAGTATGCATTGGAGGTGCTGGCTTGCCCTGCTGCCAGTTTATTATCGAAACACGTCTTTAGTGCCGCAGGTGGTGTACTAACAGACCGTCGCACGCGACTATCCTCCGATAACGTTGACCGGCTTACTTTTCTGAAAATGAGCAAGGCCTGGATCTCGCCAGAATTTGCCAGTCCTGTTCCAGAATAAATAATTGGTTGGCAACAGTATCCAGGTCTCCTGTTGTGTTCATGTTTCTACCACCTGAACTGTAATCCCTGGGCTTCAACACAGCCAGTTGTTGCTAAGAAGTGCCGTCTGCACAGAGAAAAACACTAGCTCCTGTGTTAGTGGGGTTCAGTAACGCCAGCTGCTCCCCTGCTGTGTGGACGGCAATATCTCCTGCTGACTCCTCATGCAAACTAGATCATATTTTCTACTTGCACCAAGTAGGTCTCAGCCTGCGCCATGATTGATCCTGGGCTCCAACATTGCCAGTTGTTGCTCAAGAGTGCCGTGTGCACAGAGAAAAACACTAGCTCCTGTGCTTGTGGGGTCCAGTAACGCCAGCTGCTCCCCTGCTGTGTGGACGGCAAAGTCTCCTGCTCCCTCCAAAATTACACTACATTAGCTTTTCAACTTGCTCCATGTAGGCCTCAGCATACACCATGATTCACACTGGGCTTCAACACAGCCAGTTGTTGCTCAGAAGTACCATCTACACAGAGAAAAACACATGCTCCAGTGTTAGTCGGGTGCAGTAATGCCAGCTGCTCCCCTGCTGTGTGTACGGCAATGTCTACTGCTGCCTCTACATTCAGGTTACAACTGATTTTTAACCATGCTCCAATTAGGCCTCTGGCTCCAGTGTCTCTAGTATTTACCCTGGCCTTCAACACCACCAGTTGCTGCTCAAAAGTGCAGTTTGCACAATGAACACTTGTTCGTGTGTTACTGGTGTTCTGTAACGTCAGTTGATCCCCTGATGTGTGTCCGGCAATGTCTTCTGCTCTGTCCACATTCCCACTACTAGTTGATTGTGCAGACTGCACTTTTGAGCAGCAACTGGCGGTGTTGGATACCAGGGTAAATACTAGAGACACTGAAGCCAGAGGCCTAATTGGAGCACGGTTAAAATCAGTAGTAGTCTACAACCGATATTAAACTTGATGAAATTAGGCCTCAGCCTACACCCTGATTGACCCTGGGCTCCAACATCGCCAGTTGCTGCTCACAAGTGTCTTTGGCATGGGTACCTCTCCTGCCCATCCTGGTTCCAGCACGCCTGCTGTTTCCAGGTAGTGTCAACGTCACTTTGCCAACAAAACGTTTTCCTGTCGTGTTGCGGCCGGGTTAGCCGAGTCTATGGTGCCTGCAGTTTAGGTCCTTCCTATGTGGGCTGCGGGTTCTGGTAATAAAGGCTGGTTCCGTAGTGCCAATAGGACAAGCACCCCTGTAAGGACTGTGGGTTTCGGTAGCTGCGGCCAGCTCGCGACCTTGCAACTTTGTTTTTCATGGGTACCTTCTGCTACCCATCTGGGTTCCAGCACAGTCTGCTGGTTCCAGGCAGAGCCTTCTCGGTATCCAAGTTCCAGCAATAGCAATTTCTGCTGTTACTTGTTAGTGCTTTCTAGCACAGGTACCTCCTGCTTAGTGACCGGGTTCCAGCACCGTCAGCTGGTCCTCGGTAGTGCCATTGGCATTGAAACCAGGGGAAACCAGGGGAAGAGTCTTGAGGAGATCATTTGCATATTCCCAGTGCCTTCTGGGATAAGTGAAGAGTCTCCGCGAGCTCAACGATCACTGGGTTTTGGCCGTTGCAGCTGAAAAGAGGAAATCGGAAAACCAGGGGAAGAGTCTTGAGGAGATCATTTGCATATTCCCAGTGCCTTCTGGGATAAGTGAAGAGTCTCCGCGAGCTCAACGATCACTGGGTTTTGGCCGTTGCAGCTGAAAAGAGGAAATCGGAAAACCAGGGGAAGAGTCTTGAGGAGATCATTTGCATATTCCCAGTGCCTTCTGGGATAAGTGAAGAGTCTCCGCGAGCTCAACGATCACTGGGTTTTGGCCGTTGCAGCTGAAAAGAGGAAATCGGAAAAACCGAATTTGTGCTCATCTTTCATCGTTTTTAAGAAATCTCAAGATGGAAGAGGCCAGGAGCCATTTGGTGAGCTGCATTTCTTGCTACATGTTCACAGACTTACCAGTGGAAAAGCCAAACTTCACATGCCACAAATGCAAGCTTGTGTCCCTGTTGGAGGAAAAGTTGCAAAATCTCGAAGAGAGGTTAGCTACGTTGAAGATCATTAAGGAAGGTGAAGAGTTCTTGGACAGAGCAGAATTATCTCTTCATGTTACAGAAAGAGAAGAAATTCGAAGTGCACCTGAAGAAACAGAGGAATGGAGACATGTGACCCAGAGAAGCAGGAGGATCAGGAGGCAGTCAGCACCCATACTGCTCAGAAACCAGTACCAGGCTCTCACGCAGGAAAACAATGAAGAAATACATCAGGATAAGACTTTGCCAACAAGCAGCAACCTTGTACGCCTTCAGAGTCCTCCTGGATGGAGAAAGAAAAATGTTGTGAAGAAGAAACGGAGAGTGGTGGTCATGGGGGATTCCCTGTTGAGAGGAACTGAGGCCGCTATCTGCAGACCGGATATAACTTCAAGAGAAATGTGTTGTCTTCCAGGTGCAAAAATTAAAGATGTGTCTGACAGGATATCAGGACTCTTCAGACCTACAGATGACTACCCATTCCTGCTACTACATGTGGGGACAAATGACACTGCAAGAAACGACCTGGAAACCATCTGCAGAGACTTTGAAGACTTAGGCAAGAAAGTGAAAGAACTGGGAGCGCAGGTGGTCTTCTCTTCCATCCTCCCAGTGGATGGCCATGGAACAAGGAGGTGGAATAAGATTCTGCAGGTGAACAACTGGCTACGTCGATGGTGCAGTCAGCAACGATTTGGATTTCTGGATCACGGAGTGAACTACTTATACGATGGACTACTTGCTAGAGATGGGGTGCACCTTACGAAGACTGGTAAGCATGTATTTGGAAGTCGCCTTGCTACACTTGTAAGGAGAGCTTTAAACTAGAACAACATGGGAAGGGAAGCAAAAGACCAGAAAAAGCCATACACCTGACAAATGCTATTGAGAACTCTGCTATTAGAAGTGGAAAGGAAGAACAAAGACGAAAGAATCTAATTAATAAAAATATTGGAGAAAGAGAAACCAATCACAAACTAAAATGTTTCTATACTAATGCACAAAGCATGGGCAACAAACAAGGAGAATTGGAACTACTAACACAGGAAAAGAAATATGATGTCATTGGAATCACTGAAACTTGGTGGGACAATACACATGATTGGAATACAAGACTAGAAGGATACAACTTATTTGCAAGAAACAGACTTGATAAACGAGGAGGGGGTGTCGCATTGTATGTTAGAAACGCGTATATCTGCACAGAGATTGAAGCTTCAGAGACTGGGAGTTCTGTGGAAACTGTTTGGGTAAGAATACAAGGACAGAACAATGGAAAGGACACCATTGTAGGCATTTACTACAGGCCGCCTGTGCAAGCTGAAGCTATGGATGAACTCTTTATGCATCAAATGGCCAAGTTCTCCAAAAAATATGACATAGTTGTCATGGGAGATTTCAACTATCCAGACATTTGTTGGGAATCTCTCTCAGGCAAAACTAACAGGTCAAGGAAATTCTTATCCTCTCTTGCTGACAACTTTATCTTCCAAAAGGTAAGGGAGAAAACAAGGGGAACTGCTACCTTGGATCTAATCCTTATAAACAGGGAGGAAATGGTTGAGGAGGTAAAAGTGGCTGGGACCCTAGGAGGTAGCGACCATGCTATTTTAGAATTTTGGATAACTAGAGGCGGAAGACCTGTGAAGACTCAGACGTCAAGGTTAGATTTCAGAAAGGCAGATTTTAAGGGATTCAGAAAGAGAATTGGAGGGATCCAATGGCTGGATATCCTTAAAGACAAAAATGTCCAGGAAGGATGGGAAATCTTGAAAAATGAAATTCTCAAAGCACAGTTGTTAACAATTCCGAAAAGAGGGAAAAATAGGAAGCAGTTAAGAAAACCAGGATGGATGAACACAGAACTTAAGCACATGCTAAAAAGGAAGAAAAAAATGTTTATAAAATGGAAAGAGGGAGGCATATCTAAAGAAGAATATAATGCTGTCTGCAGAACCTGCAGGGCACAAATCAGATTAGCTAAAGCTGAAAATGAATTGAGGCTTGCAAGAGATGTCAAAAGCAATAATAAAGGATTTTGGGGATATGTCAAAAGTAAAAGAAAAGTCAAAGATGCTATAGGATTTTTACAGGATGAAAATGATGAAATGGTAAGACAGGATGTTGAGAAGGCTGAACTTTTAAATTCCTATTTTGCATCTGTTTTCTCTCAGAAAGGAAATGTAACATCAACTGTTATTCACTGTCCTATTAAGGGAATAGAAGAATCCAGGATATCTATAAACAGAAAGATAGTGAGGAAACACTTAGCTAGCCTAAATGAATTCAAGTCTCCAGGTCCAGATGAATTACACCCCAGAGTACTGAAGGAGATAGCAGAAGAAATTTTTGAACCCCTCTCTATAATCTTTGAAAATTCTTGGAGAACAGGAGAAGTGCCAGAAGACTGGAGAAGAGCAAATGTTGTTCCTATCTTCAAAAAGGGGAAGAAGGTGGACCCAGGTAACTATAGGCCGGTGAGTCTGACTTCTATACCAGGAAAGATCTTTGAACAAATTATTAAACAACATGTATGTCAATACCTGGATAAGAATGAAGTGATTAAACAGAGTCAGCATGGGTTTGTAACTAATAAGTCATGTCAGACTAACTTAATTTCCTTCTATGACGGTATCACTGATTGGGTGGATCAAGGAAATGCTGTAGATATAGTATATCTTGACTTCAGCAAAGCATTTGACAAAGTCTCTCATACAATCCTTATTGAAAAAATGATTAAGTATGGAATGGACAAGGCAACTGTTAGGTGGATTCATAACTGGCTTAGTGATCGGACCCAAAGAGTGGTCGTAAATGGCTGCACATCCAGTTGGAAGAATGTCTCAAGTGGGGTACCACAGGGCTCTGTCCTGGGCCCTGTATTGTTCAACATCTTTATCAATGATTTAGATGAAGGAATTGAGGGTAAACTGATTAAATTTGCTGATGACACAAAGCTAGGAGGGATAGCTAATACTAGAGAAGAGAGAGAGAGGATTCAAAAAGATTTAAATAAACTGGAGAAGTGGGCAGCAACTAACAGAATGGTTTTTAACAGGGAGAAATGCAAAGTACTACATCTGGGCAATAAAAATGGAAAAAGCATATATAGAATGGGAGGAATAGGGCTAAGTGACAGCACATGTGAAAAAGACTTGGGTATACTAATAGATCACAGACTGAATATGAGTCAACAGTGTGATGCAGCAGCAAAAAAGGCAAATGCAATTCTAGGATGTATTAACAGAAGCATACAGTCTAGATCACGTGAAGTCATTATTTCCCTCTACTCCTCTTTGGTCAGACCTCATCTGGAATATTGTGTCCAGTTTTGGGCACCACATTTTAAAAAAGACATCAACAAACTGGAGCAAGTTCAGAAAAGAGCGACCAGAATGGTGACCGGTCTGCAAACCCTGTCTTATGAGGAGAGGTTGCAGGATTTGGGAATGTTTAGTTTGCAAAAGAGAAGACTGAGAGGAGACTTAATAGCTGTCTACAAATATCTAAAGGGCTGTCACATTGTAGAAGGATCAACTTTATTCTCATTTGCACAAGGAAAGACTAGAAGCAATGGGATGAAACTGAATGGGAGGAGACACAGATTAGATATTAGAAAAAACTTTTTGACAGTTAGAGTGATCAATGAGTGGAACAGGCTGCCACGAGAAGTGGTGAGTTCTCCTTCAATGGAAGTCTTCAAACAGAGGCTGGACAGACATCTGACTGGGATGATTTAGCAAATCCTGCTTTGAGCAGGGGGTTGGACCAGATGGCCCAGGAGGTCCCTTCCAACTCTACAATTCTATGATTCTATGATTCTTGTTCCTTCTGCTGCCCTTCCGGGTTCCAGCAGCGTTAGCTGGTTCCAGGCAGAGCCTTTGGCCTAGGTGCCTCCTTCTCGGTATCCGAGTTCCAGCAATGTTTTCTGGTACTTGGTAGTGCTTTCTAGCACAGGTACGTCCTGTTTAGTAACCGGGTTCAAGCACCGTCAGTTGGTCCTCAGTACTGCCATTAGCTCTTGTTCCTTCTGCTGCCCTTCTGGGTTCCAGCACCATCAGCTGGTTCTCGCTAGTTCCATTTGCTCTTGCAGCTTCTGCTGCCCTTCCAGGTACCAGCACCGTCAGTTGGTTCCAGGCAGAGCCTTTGGCCTAGGTGCTTCCTTCTCGCTATCCGAGTTCCAGCAATGTCTGCTGGTCCTTGGTAGTGCTTTCTAGCACAGGTACCTCCTGCTTAGTAGCCGGCTTCCAGCACCGTCAGCTAGTCCTCGGTAGTGCCATTGGCTCTTGTTCCTTCTGCTGCCCTTCCGGGTTCCAGCACCGTCAGCTGGTTCTCGCTAGTACCATTTGCTCTTGCAGCTTCTGCTGCCCTTCCGGGTTCCAGCACCGTCAGCTGGTTCCAGGCAGTGCCTTTGGCCTAGGTGCCTCCTTCTTGGTAGCCGAGTTCCAGCAACGTCTGCTGGTCCTTGGTAGTGCTTTCTAGCACAGGTACCTCCTGCTTAGTAACCGGATTCCAGCACGGTCAGCTGGTCCTCGGTAGTGCCATTGGCTCTTGTTCCTTCTGCTGCCCTTCCGGGTTCCAGCACCATCAGCTGGTCCTCGCTAGTTCCATTGGCTCTTGCAGCTTCGGCTACCCATCCGGATTCCAGCACCGTCAGCTGGTTCTCGACAGTTCCTCAGCCGCCTTGTACCTTCTGCTACATTTCCAAGTTCAAGCTTTTGGAAATGTTTTTTGTTTATTATCACTCTGGATCTCCCTGAAGACGACGACCCGGAAGACTACCCCGAAAACCAAAATGATGACCCTGAAGAAGATGACCAAGAGGACAAAGAACATGAAGACAACCACCAAGATACAGAACAACAAGAGACAGAAGACCAAGAAGCAGAAGACCAAGAAGCAGAAGACCAAGAAGCAGAAGAACATTGAGCATAAGACTAAAATTCAGAGCAAAAGATATCTAAATTATAAGCAGAAGATGACTAAGCAGTGTATGCACAAGGAAAGACTAGAAGCAACGGGATGAAACTGAATGGGAGGAGACACAGATTAGATATTAGAAAAAACTTTTTGACAGAGTGATCAATGAGTGGAACAAGCTGCCACGAGATGTGGTGAGTTCTCCTTCAATCGAAGTCTTCAATCAGAGGCTGGACAGACATCTGACTGTGATGATTTAGCAAATCCTGCTTTGAGCAGGGGGTTGGACCAGATGGCCCAGGAGGTCCCTTCCAACTCTACGATTCTAGGAGTCCGTTCCTCCTCGTGGTGCCCCTGGAAAATGCCTGCTACTGCAGGCCAAACTGAGCGCGGACAAAGCCTGTTGTAAATCTTTTGTGACAGGCAGAACGGAATGTGTAATCTTCAAACTTTTATACATAGCAACTACAGGAATGAATCACAAATAAGAATATGATGAAGAAGAAGAAGAATAGGAAGAAGATGAAGTAGAATAAGAAGAAGAATAATAGTTGAATAAGAAGAATATGAAGAATGTAAAAAAAAGAATAATAGGAAGACGGTGAAGAAGATGATGAATGAGGTGAAGAAGAAGTTGATTAAAAAGATGGTCCTGCTGCTGAGGATGATGAAGGAGAAAGTGTGGGTGAAGTAAAAAAGAAGGTGAAGAGCATGGAAGTAGTGAAACATACATATCTGACAAAATATAGAAAAGGTTAACATAGTCAATATCTTTGTAACTCCGAACGTCTTTAAAAAAACAAATTAATTCCTGTTATTCCATTTGATTGGGATAAACCTCTATGCCTTTAATGTCTCGTCCACCTCCCCCAATACATTCTACAAGAATTAACCTACAAGAAAAGAAAGGGTTTTTTTTAATTCCGATATTTCTGTCCCATTGACTTGAATTTGGCTTCCGGTATCGGAATCGGCGATACCCGATACTTTTGTGGTATCGGTCCGATCTAATCCGATCCGATATTTCACGATATCTGATTGTATCGCTCCACACTATTGACCAGCGATTTCTCATTTTTGCAACACCATTTTATTTTTACGGACCACACCACATTTGAAGTCACTTTGAGGGGTCTATATGATAGAAAATACCGAAAAGTGACACCATTCTAAAAACTGCACCCCTCAAGGTGCTCAAAACCACATTCAAGAAGTTTATTAACCCTTCAGGTGCTTCACAGGAATTTTTTGAATGTTTAAAAATAAAAAATGAACATTTAACTTTTTTTCACAAAAAAATTATTTCATGTTCAAATTTTTTATTTTACCAAGGGTATCGGGAGAAATTGGACTGGAAATGTTATTGTGCAATTTGTCCTGAGTACGCCGATACCTGAATTGTTGGAAGGAACCACTGTTTGGGCGCATGGCAGAGCTCGGAAGGGAAGGAGCGCCGTTTGACTTTTTCACTGCAAAATTGGCTGGAATTCAGATTGGATGCCATGCCACGTTTGTAGAGCCCCTGATGTGCCTAAACAGTGGAAACCCCCCACAAGTGACCCCATTTTGGAAACTAGACCCCCCAAGGAACTTATCTAGATGTGTGGTGAGCACTTTGAACCCTCAAGGGCTTCACAGAAGTTTATAACGTACAGCCGTACAATTAAAAAAGTCATTTTTTCCACAAAAATGAACTTTTCTCCCCCAATTTTTATTTTCCCAAGAGCAACAGGACCCCAAAGGTTATTGTGCAATTTGTCCTGAGTATGCTGATACCCAATATATGGGGGTAAACCACTATTTGGGCACATGGCAGAGCTCGGAAGGGAAGCAGCGCCATTTAATTTTTTTGGCTAGAATTGAGATCGAACGCCATGTCGCGTTTGGAAAGCCCCTGATGTGCCAAAACAGTGGAAACCCCCCAATTCGAACTCCAACCCTAACCCTAACCCCAGCCCTAATGGGAAAATGGAAATAAATAAAAAACATTTTATTTTATTATTTTTCCCTAACTAAGGGGGTGATAAAGGGGGGTTTGATTTACTATAGATGGCGGGTTTTTATTTTTGGCAGCTGTCATACGCTAAAAGACGCCTTTTATTGTAAAAATAGTTTATGCATCATCACATTTTGAGAGCTATAATTTTTCCTTATTTTGACCCACCGAGTCATGTGAGGCCTTAATTTTTGCAGGACAAGTTGACGTTTTTATTGGTACCATTTTCGGGCACGTGACATTTAATCGCTTTTTATTCCGATTTTTGGGACGCAGAACGAACAAAAACTAGCGATTCATGAATATCTTTTGGTGGGGTGCGTTAACACCGTTCCGCGTGTGGTTCAATTGATAAGGCAGTTTTATTCTCCGGGTCAGTACGGTTACAGCGATACCTCATTTATGTCATTTTTCTTATGTTTTGGCGGTTTTATGCAATGAAAACAATTTTATATAAAAAATAATTATTTTTGCATCGTTTTATTCTGCGAGCTATAACTTTATTTTTTCGCTGATGTTGCTGTGTGGCGGCTCGTTTTTTGCGGGACAAGATGACATTTTCAGTGGTACCATGGATACTCATATGCATCTTTTTGATCGCGCGTTATTGCACTTTATTGTAAGGCAGTATGATAAATCATTATTTTTTGCCTCATTTTCTATTTGTTTTTTAAAGAGTTCGCTAAAGGGGTTAACTAATGGAACAGTTTTATAGGGTGGGTCATTACGGACGCAGCAATACCAAATATGTGTACTTTTATTGTTTTTTTGTCTTTTTATTTTGAAAAAATGAATTTATTAGGGAATATTTTTTTTTTTTTTTTTTTAAATTATTTTTACACTTTTTTTTTACTTTATATTATAATGTCCCATGGGGGACATCACTGTCCTGTGACAGATCGCTTATCTGTCACATCACGGATCAGCGATCTGTCACAGGCACTGCTGCACGTGTCACAATGGGCGGCCCACACTGTCTTCCAACTGTGCGACAATAGCCAGCTACAGTCTGCTGAGGGAGCCTCAGCAGACAGGTAGAGAGGGGGGTATGCACGCTTGTTGGTTACAATACCCAGCATCAGGAGAGATAAGGTTTCCAAAAACAGACTGAATCGAATTGAAACCAATATCTGGTCTTAAACTCTGGAATAAGAGGCGTCTGGTAAGCAGCGGATACTGAAGGTAATAACCTTGTTTTCAGTTGAGGAACACTGGATTTCAAAATTGGGACTGACAAAGGTCCTGGTAAAATGATCTGTATGTCCATAAATTTTGTGGCGGTTTTAAAAGCGCGATTTTGCCGTGAGAACGCGAAAAATAAGCATCCTATGCATTCCTTTGGGATTCTGCAATGCTGTGCTAATGCTGCAGTTTTTTCCGCAGCGGAATTGCTTCACGGTAAAAAACGCAGCATGCTCATTAATTTAGCAGAATTGTGGCGATCCCGCACCCATAGGAATGCATTGTTCTGCTTACTTTCCGCATGTGGCTGTGCGAAAAGTAAGCAGAACATTTGCGGATGGTACCCATGATCCGGAGGAAGGGAGACTTTCCTCGGGGCTCTGGGTACCATATCCCTGTAAAAAATATTGTAATTCTTACCTTCCGACGTCCCGCGCAGCCTTCCCGCCTCTCTCCACGCTCCCGGTCCCAGTAATCCTATGCGAGAATGACCGCGATGACGTCGCGATGTCGCGGGAGCACGACGTCTCGTGTTCATTCATGTTGTCGTCGTGGGAGCGCAAAGTCTCGCGGTCATTCGCGCAAAGGATTACTGGGACCAGGAGCGTGGAGAGAGGCGGGAAGGCTGCGCGGGACACCGGAAGGTAAGAATAACAATATTTTTTTAATTATTTTTTACATTCTATCTTTTACTACTGATGCTGCATAGGCAGCCTCAATAGTAAAAAGTTGGTCACACTCAATGAATGTTTGACGAGTGTGACCAACCTGTCAATCAGTTCTCCAAGCGATGCTACAGATCGCTTGGAAAACGCCAGCATTCTGCAAGCTAATTACGCTTGCAAAATGCTAGTTTTTCCGTGGGAATTTAAATGCGATTCTCCCGCGGAATGGAATCCGGAATTCTCACGGTAATTTCCGCAAGAGATCCGCTACGTGTGCACATAGCCTAAAAGTTAAGTTTTATGATATCTCTTGCTACAGAGTTATTGATCCTGGGCAATTGGTCCAAAGTGTCTATGGGAAAAATGTACACAGAAAACTTAGCATATCTGCAAGAAAAAGTGACAGGTTGTGAATTTGAAGCACACACTCCCGGTCAGTTTACACTGCATAAAAAAAGCCCAGCGGGTAGGAGGTTTTTATAAATCCCATCCACATTGCTGATCTGTAAGAAGCTGCATTTTTGATGGAACAAAAATATGTAGTGTCAAAAACGCACCATAATCTCATTGTGGACACAGAGCCTAAGGCTGGAGTGGAGTCACATTGGATGCGATATACTAATGATACTCGGCTCCAGCTGTGCTGCAAGCGTGATCTGAGTGTCCGTGCTCTGTGCTCCAATCCTCTCTCATGAGAGAATCACAGCACAGAAGCGAAGGAGACGGAGAAAGTAATTTCTCCATCTCCTCCATGGCCTGACTTTGTGTATATCGGACTGCACTGGGATGACATCCGAGTGCAGTGTAAAGTTTCACTAAGACCCATAGGCTTATATGGGTTCGAGTGAGCCGAGTCTCGCTGCCAATCACAGCATGCTGCCATTGTTCTCTCATGACGATTTGACATGAGAAAATAATTACTGATCTCCTCTGCCCCATAGAATAACACTGGGCCGAGTGCTATCCGATAAAACATCACATGGCACTACCCCCCACGTTGTTTGTTTTAAAAATAACAACCTGTGCTTTATTCACACTGTGCAGATGCAGCGTCTACAGTTCTGTTGTCTCGTCAGTAGTGCTGCAGCCAATCAGGAGCTCAGTAGCTCATTCTCTGGAGCGCTATTGACGTGACCGTCAGAGATGCAAATAATGATAGACGCCGGGCGCAGCAGCAGTGTGAATTATTTTACAATAAACTGCTGAAGAGGAACAAGTGTAAGTCTTCAAGCTGACTGTGAAATATAAATGACCTCCGGCCACTTCCTCCACCAATCAGCATGTGAAACAGCTGACATGATGACATCATGTCATCGTGTCAGTTGTGTACCGCCGGAGAGTAAGTGCTTTGGCGTTGGCTTCCTCGGGGGAAACGCGCATTGGGGCTGTGTGCTCCAGGAACTCTTAGCGCAGAATTATGGGTAAGAGTGACATTTGCTACAATATGCATTTTTGATATATGAGAAACTGCTAGGGATCTCACAGGAGACCCGGCACGTCTATTGAATCTACTATTTTTTTATGGTTTACATTCTGGCACATGCACTTTAAAGCCGTGCATTATGGTACACATATATAACCTATATGACTTTAAACCTTCTTCCCACCTCTTGATGTTTATCTAAGGCCCGGTTTCTATATACTTTCTTGTCTGCTCATTCCCCGTATGTGAACCCTTTTATGCTTTTATGTACATCTATATGAACTTTTGTATATTGAATACTTAATAAAATTTGTATTTTATTGGATTTACACTCAGTTGTTTTTGTTTATCAAAGTTATAGATATAGGTCATCAATAATAGTTCAGTGGGTTTCTGACTCCCTGCCCATCAGCTATATGAAGAGGCCGTAGCACTATGGAGAGCACAGCATCATCTTCATTATCTACGAGACCCCGCTCTGTGTAAAGTAGCAACTTTTATTGGTACTGCAACTAAGGCTGTAATCACAAGAGTGCATAAAATCTGATGCGAGAGCATCGGATGCGATATGCCAATAACCCTGTGCTCCATCTTTGCTGCAAGCGGGAACCTAGTATCAGTGTTGTCTGCTCCCATCCTCTCGCATGACAGAATCGCAGCTCAGGTGCAGAGTGGATGGAAAAAGTAATTTCTCCATCTCCTCTATTACCTGTCTCGGCGTATATCGGACTGCACTGGGATGACATCAGAATGCAGTCCAATGTTTCACATGCATCCATAGACTCGCTGCCTGTCGCAGCATGCAGCTATTGTTCTCATGTCCAATCGACATGAGAAAATAATCACAGATTTGAGCTGCACCATAGTGTAACACTGGGCCGAGTGCTATGGGATGTTTTATCACATAGCACTCAGCCATGTTATATGCTTGTATGACCTCGGCCTTAGAGCAATAAATAGGACTGAACTGTTATACTTGGCCTTCTGAGACTGTATGTTATATAGTCGTGTTACGCTCGCCTCACGTCTTGTAATCTACAGGTTCACACAGATTGCATTTTCACGATGCAACAAGTGGGCCTGTGCTCCTTCAAATGCCAGGGCTGAATTTTAGTCCCAGTCAGGCCCAGATCACACCTGTACCTACCAAGCAGCAAAAGCCAAGATAGATGATTTCAATTGCAGACTGAATACAATACAATGCCTTCCATATATAGGTGGAGATGATGTAGCAGAGTTGGTCAAGTTAAATCAAGCCATATGTATTTGGCATTTCAAATGTGCAACTTGGACCAAGAAAAAGCTAATGCAGAGCAACCAAAGTTGAAAAAAGCATTCAAATATGGCTTTGATTTCAATTCAATTCTGTCTTTTTTTTGGAAACCTTATCTCTCCAGATGCTGGGTGTTGTAACCAACGAGCGTGCATACCCCCCTCTCTACCTGTCTGCTGAGGTTACCTCAGCAGACTGAAGCTGGCTGCTGCCGCACAGCTGGAAGACAGTCTGGGCCGCCTATTGTGACACGTGTTCCAATTGTTCCATTGTGACACACCTGGCTGCTGTAAGCCAATAGGATACTCAAACAGGTGAAGGTAGTTAGGTAATTAGGTAGGCCACTAATTCAATCAACACACCAGACCAATTCCTTCTTTGTCATTGAATACATATACACAAAATTTAGAAGTTGGAGGGCCACAAGAGGGAGACAATGTTTCACAAAAGAAATCATAAACGTCCAGAATGTGGTAGAAATTGAATAACTTAAATACACATGGGATACTTGAATTAAGGTGGGAAGTACTGAGGGTAAGGGGCTGAAGGCCTTGTAGCAGGTGGGTAGGTAGAAATGTATGCATCCAAAGCTAAACACATTACAGCAGCTTATTACACCTTTACCTACCAAGCAGGAAAAGCCAAGTTAGATGATTAAAATTGCAGACTGAATGCAAAACAATGCCTTCCATATATAGGTGAATACCTGATGTAGCAGAGTTGGTCAATTCAAAATAAAGCCAAATTCATTTGGTATTTGAAATGTGCAACTTGGACCAAGAAAAAACTAATGCAGAGTAACCAAAGTTGAAAAAAGCATTCAAATATTGCTTTAAAAAGACAACTTGCTTTGGTTTCAATTCAGTCTGTTTTTTGAAACCTTATCTCTCCTGACGTTGGGTATTGTAATGAACGAGCATGCATACCCCCCTCCCTACCTGTCTGCTGAGGCTATAATAACATGCAGAAATAGTAGGTATGTCACCATGGAACAGACGGACCAACAGTTATAGGGAAGTTTATTTACAGGGAATGACACTGGTGAAATTAACAGTGTGGAAATGAATATAATGTGAATGGGTTTAGCAAACGGTCAAAAAGCATAAACAGTATTTAACAGTAATAAGTTATTTTCTTAAGGTAAAACTTATCAGTCTGCTGGGGTCTTGTTTGAAGGTGTCACTCTTCTCCAATGTTGGCGCCGAGTCACCAGCAGCGCTTGTAGTCCGTAGTACTCTGGATCCTGAGACTTTAACGATGTCTAGTTGGGGTACGAGGGGTTACTGCGGGAGCCAGGGGGGTATGAGACTGATGATATCCTTTTTGCTCCAAGTATAGAATCATAGAATCGTAGAGTTGGAAGGGACCTCCTGGGCCATCTGGTCCAACCCCCTGCTCAAAGCAGGATTCGCTAAATCATCCCAGTCAGATGTCTGTCCAGCCTCTGTTTGAAGACTTCCATTGAAGGAGAACTCACCACTTCTTGTGGCAGCCTATTCCACTCATTGATCACTCTAACTGTCAAAAAGTTTTTTCTAATATCTAATCTGTGTCTCCTCCCATTCAGTTTCATCCCATTGCTTCTAGTCTTTCCTTGTGCAAATGAGAATAAAGTTGATCCTTCTACAATGTGACAGCCCTTTAGATATTTGTAGACAGCTATTAAGTCTCCTCTCAGTCTTCTCTTTTGCAAACTAAACATTCCCAAATCCTGCAACCTTCCCGCATAAGACAGGGTTTGCAGACCGGTCACCATTCTGGTCGCTCTTTTTTGAACTTGCTCCAGTTTGTTGATGTCTTTTTTAAAATGTGGTGCCCAAAACTGGACACAATATTCCAGATGAGGTCTGACCAAAGAGGAGTAGCGGGAAATAATGACCTCACGTGATCTAGACTGTATGCTTCTGTTAATACATCCTAGAATTGCATTTGCCTTTTTTGCAGCTGCATCACACTGTTGACTCATATTCAGTCTGTGATCTATTAGTATACCCAAGTCTTTTTCACATGTGCTGTCACTTAGCCCTATTCCTCCCATTCTGTATATGCTTTTTTCATTTTTATTGCCCAGATGTAGTACTTTGCATTTCTCCCTGTTAAAAACCATTCTGTTAGTTGCTGCCCACTTCTCCAGTTTATTTAAATCTTTTTGAATCCTCTCTCTCTCTTCTCTAGTATTAGCTATCCCTCCTAGCTTTGTGTCATCAGCAAATTTAATCAGTTTACCCTCAATTCCTTCATCTAAATCGCTCTCAGCTGTCCTACCTTCCTGTTTCTGGGTGCTAGAGTGTCCCCCGGGGAACCTGCTGCCCTTGTCAATGGTTCAGGGCACGAAGGAGAGGAGGGAACTCTCCCTCGGCTCTTCCTGTACTTCACTGTTATGAATGAGTCACCGTAGGAGGCAGACAAAAATAGAAGCTACGTCCAGAAAACCAGAGAAGTTGGCAACTATCAGGTTGCAGACCACTGAACCTATCAACACAACTAGCAGTAGCCGTGGGGGGTCCCTACGGTGCCCTAGACCCCTCGATCACAGCCAGAGAGCTAAATAGCCTAAAGACAGAAAAGGAAATCTAAACTGCCCCAGAGCAGACCCCAAAGCAAAAGGCAGCCCCCAACATATAATGACGGTGAAGCAAGATGAAAAAACACTCACACAGACAGAAAGATAGGCTGAGCAAGCGATGGGGCCCAAAACTAACTAAACAGGACAGGAAAGGAAGGTTGCTGTCTGCAATCTGCAAAAACCCTATCAAAGACATTAGCCAGCAAGCTGATATGGAAAAAGACCCTGAAGCAGCTAGGCTTCAAAACTAAATCAGCACTCAGGTATTTTCAGAAGACAGAGCTAAAGGAATTCAGCTCACCCCAGCAGGGAATGGCAGAAATCCAGAAAAACAAAGCAAAACAAGGCAAAGCAAAAATGCAAAAGGCAGAGCAGAAAACTTAGCTTTAGATGAGCAGGAATTCAGACTGGTCTCCAAGGATCCCACAGAGAAATCACCCGCAGGGCAGAAGGGCGTCGGCGGCCTTATATCCAGTCAGTAACTCCACTCAGCCAGTCATCATCATTAGGCTCAGATGTTTGATAATCAGGCTCACTACCTTTCTTTACCAGAAGAGGGAGTTCATCGGGCCTCAGTAGTGAAGGGGAAAATGAACTCACAACACTTCACTCCCTTACATTCTCCCTCCCTGTGAGCTCGCCATTCCATAGGAGAGAGTTTCTGGAGCTCCTGCTAGCAATCTTCCAGACCTTGTACAATTTGCCAGATGAATTTGTCCTGATTGTAGCGTATGGGGGTACACCTGCCATTGAACGTTCAGAGCGTCTTAGATCAGTAGAGGTTGAAGAATCAGCCACTAGGAAAGTGGAAGTCGAAGTTTCCTCGGTTATTTCTGTAGTCTCAGGCATCACTGGTTCAGCTGCCGTGGGCATCGGGGCAGCTGGTACCACTCGAGGGTCCCGAGACAAGCAGGGTTGCAGCTTATTCCGATGTAGTGTACGGGTGGGAAGCTCTTCACCTGTTTCAGGTTGAATCTCATAGACGGGTCCCCGTCTGCTGAGTAGTCGCTTCACCCTGTACGGGCTCTTTTCTCACCGAAACTCCAACTTGTTGTGGGGGCGCTTTTCCCTTACTAAGACGGTGGGTGTGCAGAAATGTATCACACATTGCAGCAGCTTCACACCTGTACCTACCAAGCAGCAAAAGCCAAGATAGATGATTTAAACTGCAGACTGAATACAATACAATGCCTTCCATATATAGGTGAGTAATTGATGTAGCAGAGTTGGTCAAGTTAAATCAAGCCAAATGCATTTGGCATTTGAAATGTGCAACTTGGACCAAGAAAAAACTAATGCAGAGGAACCAAAGTTGAAAAAAGCATTCAAATATTGCTTTGAATAGGCAACTTTCTGTGGTTTCAATTCAAATCAGTCTGTTTTTGGAAACCTTATCTCTCCTGATGCTGGGTATCGTAACCAATGAGTGTGCATACCCACCTCCCTACCTGTCTACTGAGGCTCTCTCAGCAGACTGAAGCTGGCTGCTTCCGCACAGCTGGAAGACAGTCTGTACCGCCCATTGTGACACGTGTTCCATTGTCTCCCTCTTGTGGCCTACCTAAATACCTACCTTCACCTGAGTGTCCTATTGACTTACAACAGCCAGGTGTGTCACAATGGAACAATTGGAACACGTGTCACAATGGGTGGCCCAGACTGTCTACCAGCTGTGCTACCAAAGTTGAGAAGTGGGAGATGAATTGGCGGTATTAGTTGATAAATCCAAAAAAATGATGCACCGTCTTAAGGGAATGAGGCTCCTGCCAATCCATGACCGCCTGTAGCTTGGCAGGATCCATGGCCAATCCTTGGGGGTTGATGATATAGCCCAGGAAAGGACTCCTGCTCAAACACACACTACTTCAACTTAGCGTAGAGGGAGTTTGCCCGTAGGAGGTCGAAGACTTTGCAAACATCTCTCCGGTGGGAGTCAATATCTGGAGAGTAGACGAAAATATTATCCAGATAGACTACAACTGAGGTGGTGAGCATATCCCGGAAGATGTCGTTCACAAAGTATTGGAAGACAGCCAGAGCATTACAAAGCCCGAATAGCATCACCAGGTATTTATAGTGCCCATCCCTGATGTTAAATGCGGTCTTCCATTCATCCCCCTCACGGATGCGTATCAGGTTGTAGGCACCCTGCAGATCAAGCTTAGTAAAAACCCTCGCTCCCCGCAACCTATCTAAAAGCTCCAATATCAGGGGCAGAGGGTACTTGTTCTTAATGGTAATGGCGTTAAGACCCCTGTAGTCTATGCACAGATGTAGCACCCCGTTCTTCTTTTGTTCAAAGAAGAACCCCGCCCCTGCAGGTGACACTGACTTTCTAATGAATCCTCTTGCCAGATTCTCCTGGATGTACTGAGACATTGACTGTCAACGGGAGAGAGAGGATAAACCTGACCGCGGGGAGGCTCAGCACCAGGCAAGAGGTCAATAGAACTGTTGTAGGGATGGTGAGGCGGAAGAAACTCCGCTGCCTTCTTGGTGAACATGTCCGCATTGGACCAAAAGTGGTTGGGGAGAGAGGAAAGATCTGCGGTTACCTCTGTAGAAGCAACTTGAAGGCACTCCTGACATCTACCCTCACAGGATTTACTCCATCCCAGAATTCTCCCAGAAGAACACTTTATATGAGGGGTGTGATAGCTTTGCCATGGCATCCCTAAGAGAACCTCATCAATGCCCTCAGACATGACTAGCAGATGATCTCCAGATGGCATGGAGACATGGATAGAGTAAATAGGATGGTCTGATGTGTTATCTGTGAGGGTAATGTCGACCCATTTATCACCCGTATGGTCACTGGCTTGGCGAGCATCACCAGTGGAATTGCGTGCCATCGGGAGAAGGCAGAAGACATAAATTTGCCCTCCATCCCGGAATTCACGCAAAGCTCTACCACCTGGGTGGATGGGCCAATACCGATAGTCCCCCTAAAGTTGAGCTTAGAGGATGGCATTGCTGCGTCTAGTGAACCAGCTCCTAATGACACTAAGCGTGGACGTTCCATCGCTCGCTGAGGACACCTAGAGGCGATATTTCCTCACTGCTGGCATATCCGACAGACCATGCATGTACGAGCGGTCCAGGACTTAGATCCCGCCCGCGTCACCTCCATGGCCTCAAGTGGCTCGGATGTCTGGGCCGGGGATTCCAGGGGTTTGGCGAAGCTGGGAGCCATCTGAAACCTCTGCCTGCACTGGGCTCATTCCAACCTTCGCTCATTAAAATGAAGGTCGATTCGAGTAGAGACCGCTATTAGCTCCTCCAGTGTGGCAGGAATCTCCCTAGTGGCCAGAGCATTCTTACATGGTCAGCCAGCCCCCTCCAAAACACGGGAATGAGGACTTTATCCGGCCACTCCAGCTTGGAAGCCTGTGTCCGGAAATGGGTAGCAAATTGGCTGACCGTGGACGAACCCTGTGTAGATGCCAATTGGAGCGCTGTTTCGTGGGTGACTCGAGGTCCCAAAAAGACCTGTTTCAGAGTGTTCAGAAACTGTGAAGCACTCTGCACTGCATGATCGTCACACTCCCACAATGTCGTGGCCCACTCCAACGCCCTGTCCAATGAGAGAGGTATTATGAATCCCACCTTGGCCCACTCTGAGGGGAAACGTGCAGCCAGAAGCACAAGGTGTATAGTACACTGGCTCACGAATCCCCTACATTACTGGCTATCACCAGAAAACTTATCTGGCAACGGGAGACAGGATAATGTCGGAACAGGTGGGGCATTGGACAAAGTGGCTACAGCGATGCTAGCAGCCTGAGCAGCTACTGTGGTAACATCCACGGCTGTGGTTGTGCACTCAAAAGCCGCCAACCTACCCTCCAGCTGCTGAATGTACCGCTGTAGTTGCTGTTCATCCGCCATTACGAGCCAAACCCTGGCGCTAGCATAATGTTAGGGCTGGCAGAACGCACCAAGTAATAAAGATGATGGTAAGGTGCGTTCGTAGCCCGGGGTCCATCGTGCAGAGGTGGTAAGCTGCTGCTTGGTAATGGTGGAGGGACTAGTAGTGGGAATGTGGACAGAGCAGAAGACATTGCCGGACACACATCAGGGGATCAACTGACATTACAGAACACCAGTAACACAGGAACAAGTGTTGATTGTGCAGACCGCACTTTTGAGCAGCAACTGGCTGTGTTGGAGGCCAAGGTAAATACTAGAGACACTGAAGCCAGAGGATTGAAATTTTTGATGTTTTTCTACTCCTCTCAACAGCCCAAACAAGACTATAAAAGGATGAGCTTGCAACTACTTTACTTTTGGAGAAAATTCTAAACATTCATTATTCAATAGGGTCTAATAGCAAAAAGAAGCGTTTTGAGTGAACAATCACAGTTCTTGGTAGAATCATGCAGGATTTAAATTTTTGATGCTTTTCTACTACTCTCAACAGCCCAAACAAGTTTCTAAAAGGATGAGTTTGCAACTACTTTACTTTTGGAGAAAATTATTTATTATTCAATAGGGCCCAATAGCAAAAACCAGCGGTTTGAATGAATTCACATTTCTTAATAGAATCATGCAGGATTGAAATTTTTGATGTTTTTCTACTCCTCACAACAGCCCAAACAAGTTTCTAAAAGGATGAGTTTGCAACTACTTTACTTTTGGAGAAAATTCAAAACATTCATTATTCAATAGGTACCAATAGCAAAAAGCAGTGGTTTGAATGAACACTCACATTTCTTGGTAGAATCGTGCATGTTTAAAATTTTTGATGCTTTTCTACTCCTCTCATGAGCCTAAACAAGACTGTAGAAGAATGAGTTTGTAACTACTTTACTTTTGGAGAAAATTCAAAACATTCCTTATTCAACAGGGTCTAATAGCAAAAAGCAGTGTTTTGAATGAACAATCACAGTTCTTGGTAGAATCGTGCAGGATTGAAATTTTTGATGCTTTTCAACTCCTCTCAACAGCCCAAACAAGTTTCTAAAAGGATGAGTTTGCAACTACTTTACTTTTGGAGAAAATTCAAAACATTCATTATTCAATAGGGCCCAAAATAGCAAAAACCAGCGGTTTGAATGAACACTCACATTTCTTGGTAGAATCATGCAGGATTGAAATTTTTGATGTTTTTTTACTCCTCTCAACAGCCCAAACAAGTTTCTAAAAGGATGAGTTTGCAACTACTTTACTTTTGGAGAAAATTCAAAACATTCATTATTCATTAGAGCTCAATAGCAAAAAGCAGCTTTTTGAATGAACAATCACATTTCTTGGTAGAATCATGCAGGATTGAAATGTTTGATGTTTTTCTACTCCTCTCATGAGCCCAAACAAGACTCTAAAAGGATGAGCTTGCAACTACTTTACTTTTGGAGAAAATTCAAAACATTCATTATTCAATTGAGCTCAATAGCAAAAAGCAGCGTTTTGAATGAACAATCACATTTCTTGGTAGAATCGTGCAGGACTGAAATTTTTGATGTTTTTCTACTCCTCTCAACAGCCCAAACAAGCTTCTAAAAGGATGAGTTTGCAACTACTTTACTTTTGGAGAAAATTCAAAACATTCATTATTCAATAGGGCCCAAAATATCAAAAACCAGCGGTTTGAATGAAGAATCACATTTCTTGGTAAAATCATGCAGGATTGAAATTTTTGATGGTTTTTTACTCCTCTCAACAGCCCAAACAAGCTTCTAAAAGGATGAGTTTGCAACTACTTTACTTTTGGAGAAAATTCAAAACATTCATTATTCAATAGAGCCCAATAGCAAAAATCAGGTTTTGAATGAAGAATCACATTTCTTGGTAGAATCATGCAGGATTGAAATTTTTGATGTTTTTTTACTCCTCTCAACAGCCCAAACAAGTTTCTAAAAGGATGAGTTTGCAACTGCTTTACTTTTGGAGAAAATTCAAAACATTCATTATTCAATAGTGCCCAAAATATCAAAAACCAGCGGTTTGAATGAAGAATCACATTTCTTTGTAGAATCATGCAGGATTGAAATTTTTGATGGTTTTTTACTCCTCTCAACAGCCCAAACAAGTTTCTAAAAGGATGAGTTTGCAACTACTTTACTTTTGGAGAAAATTCAAAACATTCATTATTCAATAGAGCCCAATAGCAAAAATCAGGTTTTGAATGAAGAATCACATTTCTTGGTAGAATCATGCAGGATTGAAATTTTTGATGTTTTACTCCTCTCAACAGCCCAAACAAGTTTCTAAAAGGATGAGTTTGCAACTCCTTTACTTTTGGAGAAAATTCAAAACATTCATTATTCAATAGGGCCCAAACTATCAAAAACCAGCGGTTTGAATGAACACACATTTCTTGGTAGAATCATGCAAGACTGAAATTTTTGATGTTTTTCTACTCCTTTCATGAGCCCAAACAAGTCTCTAAAAGCATGAGTTTGCAACTACTTTACTTTTGGAGAAAATTCAAAACATTCATTATTCAATAGAGCCCAATAGCAAAAATCAGGTTTTGAATGAAGAATCACATTTCTTGGTAGAATCATGCAGGATTGAAATTTTTGATGTTTTTTTACTCCTCTCAACAGCCCAAACAAGTTTCTAAAAGGATGAGTTTGCAACTACTTTACTTTTGGAGAAAATTCAAAACATTCATTATTCAATAGGGCCCAAAATATCAAAAACCAGCGGTTTGAATGAACACACATTTCTTGGTAGAATCATGCAGGACTGAAATTTTTGATGTTGTTCTACTCCTCTCATGAGCCCAAACAAGTCTCTAAAAGCATGAGTTTGCAACTACTTTACTTTTGGAGAAAATTCAAAACATTCATTATTCAATAGAGCCCAATAGCAAAAATCAGGTTTTGAATGAAGAATCACATTTCTTGGTAGAATCATGCAGGATTGAAATTTTTGATGTTTTTTTACTCCTCTCAACAGCCCAAACAAGTTTCTAAAAGGATGAGTTTGCAACTACTTTACTTTTGGAGAAAATTCAAAACATTCATTATTCAATAGGGCTCAAACTATCAAAAACCAGCGGTTTGAATGAACACTCACATTTCTTGGTAGAATCGTGCAGGACTGAAATTTTTGATGTTTTTCTACTCCTCTCATGAGCCCAAAAAAGACTCTAAAAGGATGAGTTTGCAACTACTTTACTTTTGGAGAAAATTCAAAACATTCATTATTCAATAGAGCCCAATAGCAAAAACCAGCGTTTTGAATGAAGAATCACATTTCTTGGTAGAATCATGCAGGATTGAAATTTTTGATGTTTTTTTACTCCTCTCAACAGCCCAAACAAGTTTCTAAAAGGATGAGTTTGCAACTACTTTACTTTTGGAGAAAATTCAAAACATTCATTATTCAATAGGGCCCAAAATATCAAAAACCAGCGGTTTGAATGAACACACATTTCTTGGTAGAATCATGCAGGACTGAAATTATACTGTATATAGAAAGCTATATGGGGACTCACACTGAATGAATGAAGTGATTAAACAGAGTCAGCATGGGTTTGTAACTAATAAGTCATGTCAGACTAACTTAATTTCCTTCTATGACGGTATTACTGATTGGGTGGATCAAGGAAATGCTGTAGATATAGTATATCTTGACTTCAGCAAAGCATTTGACAAAGTCTCTCATACAATCCTTATTGAAAAAATGACTAAGTATGGAATGGACAAGGCAACTGTTAGGTGGATTCATAACTGGCTTAGTGATCGGACCCAAAGAGTGGTCGTAAATGGCTGCACATCCAGTTGGAAGAATGTCTCAAGTGGGGTACCACAGGGCTCTGTCCTGGGCCCTGTATTGTTCAACATCTTTATCAACGATTTAGATGAAGGAATTGAGGGTAAACTGATTAAATTTGCTGATGACACAAAGCTAGGAGGGATAGCTAATACTAGAGAAGAGAGAGAGAGGATTCAAAAAGATTTAAATAAACTGGAGAAGTGGGCAGCAACTAACAGAATGGTTTTTAACAGGGAGAAATGCAAAGTACTACATCTGGGCAATAAAAATGAAAAAAGCATATATAGAATGGGAGGAATAGGGCTAAGTGACAGCACATGTGAAAAAGACTTGGGTATACTAATAGATCACAGACTGAATATGAGTCAACAGTGTGATGCAGCAGCAAAAAAGGCAAATGCAATTCTAGGATGTATTAACAGAAGCATACAGTCTAGATCACGTGAAGTCATTATTTCCCTCTACTCCTCTTTGGTCAGACCTCATCTGGAATATTGTGTCCAGTTTTGGGCACCACATTTTAAAAAAGACATCAACAAACTGGAGCAAGTTCAGAAAAGAGCGACCAGAATGGTGACCGGTCTGCAAACCCTGTCTTATGAGGAAAGGTTGCAGGATTTGGGAATGTTTAGTTTGCAAAAGAGAAGACTGAGAGGAGACTTAATAGCTGTCTACAAATATCTAAAGGGCTGTCACATTGTAGAAGGATCAACTTTATTCTCATTTGCACAAGGAAAGACTAGAAGCAATGGGATGAAACTGAATGGGAAGAGACACAGATTAGATATTAGAAAAAACTTTTTGACAGTTAGAGTGATCAATGAGTGGAACAGGCTGCCACGAGAAGTGGTGAGTTCTCCTTCAATGGAAGTCTTCAAACAGAGGCTGGACAGACATCTGACTGGGATGATTTAGCGAATCCTGCTTTGAGCAGGGGGTTGGACCAGATGGCCCAGGAGGTCCCTTCCAACTCTATGATTCTATGATTCTATGACTGTATATAGGAGGCAAATACTGTATTCAGTAGGCTATATGTGGGCTCATACTGTATATAGGAAGCGATTTGCAGGCTCATACTGTTTATAGGAAGCGATGTGCAGGCTCATACTGTATATAGGAGGCTATGTGGATGCTCATACTGTTTATAGGAAGCAATGCGCAGGCTCATACTGTACATAGGAGGCTATATGTGGGTGCTCATACTGTATATAGGAAGCTATATGCGGCCTCATACTGTATATAGGAAGTGATGTACAAGCTCATACTGTATATAGGAGGCAAAAACTGTATTCAGGAGTCTATATGTGGGTGCTCATACTGTATATAGGAGACTATATGCAGCCTCATACTGTATATAGGAAGCGATGTGCAGGCTCATACCGTACATAGGAGGCTATATGTGGCCTCATACTTTATATAGGAAGCGATGTGCAGGCTCATACTGTATATAGGAGGCTATGTGGGCTCATATTGTATATAGAAGCAATGTGCAGGCTCATACTGTATATAGAAGGCTGTATGTGGCCTCATACTGTATACAGGAGGCTATGTGGGCTCATACTGTATATAGGAGGCTATTTGCAGCCTCATACTGTATATAGGAATCGATGTACAGGCTCATACTGTATATAGGATAAAGTACAAATATATCCCAAATACTGGAAAAAATTCTTCAAAGGCTCAACTCACTGGAAATATAGTAGCAAAAAAAATCTCATAAATCAGCTATTAAGCATCACAAGAGATCAAAATTGGAGTTTTTCAAGCTAAATAATTTTTTTAGAATAATTAACAGAGCATAAATGCTAAATGCAAGTTACAGCAGACATAAACACAATATAATTAAACCAGCACCTTGACAGTTAATAAAGTTTTTATCTGTATAAAACATGTAGTTTCTTTGCTTTCCTTTCACAAATAGAATGCATAGTAAACAGCAAACTCCCCATTTACATAATATGTATGCCCAGATAAGGTTTTGCATACAATAAGTGCTCAGAGTAAACTGCTGAATATAAAGTGCACAAGTGCCTTGTATCAAATAAGCCTGGTAGGCGTTAAGTGTACACAGAGTAAAAACTGTCTATACAAATTCCAGAGTAAGATACAAGGACTGCATTAGAAAGTAACAACTTACATGTGTAGTGTATGTCGCTGTAAAACCTGCCACCCCTACGCGCGTTACGCCGCAGCTTCCTCAGGAGGCGTGGTTTACAAGTGCCCCGGATCTAGTTTATATAGTGCGGTCAACCAATAAACCGCTTTCCCTAATAAAGCTTGTAAAATTCAGGACCTGCGCTGTAGTGTCCACAATGACGTCAATAGTATCCAGTTCTAAACGTCCACAGCATTATCGGCGCATGCGCTGTTGAGTCCCCACTATGAACAGGGAGTCTATGATCAGCGCTCATCAGCATGAAAGCGACTCAAGCTGCAAAACAGCCAGAGACAGCCACATACCAGACTGAGCACGTCAGACGGCTCCTAGGGAGGACAGAACTGGGCATGCGCTCAAGTGAGGACAAGAAAATAAAATAATTATGAAGAATAATAATCACTACTTAAAGTGATAGCAAGTGTTGAAAGTGAGGGGATAAAACATAATGATGCTGAAATAATTATGGCGGTGTGTATGAACCATTAAAGTGAATATGCCTGACATAGAGTGCAAAGGCACACACATATGTGTCAATTATAAGCACACTATGCAAGCAATAAATTTTATAACTATAACAACTATATATCATGTCTCTGTTAAAAAACAAATGTACATAAAAATAACACATGGCATTCAATACATACATCAAATGTCATATATCATAAAGTAATTATACACACAATTATGTATAATGCATAATACATAGCACAAATACACAAAGAAAATTGTGAAAAAAATAAAAAATGAGTGAAAAAAATATATATAAAAATAAAACAAATAAAAATGTAAATGAAAAACAAATAAAAAAAGAAAAAATGAATAAAAATGTGAACAAATAATATGAAATATTGAAGACCCAATGGGTACGAAAAGAGCCGTAGATTTCTTGTGAGAGGAGTGTTTCTTCATAAAATCTTGAAATGCCCTCAACAATGAATTCCATGCCAGATCATATATTGCGATGCGAAGAGTACTGGAGTATAAGCACAGGAAAAGCACAGGAAAAAATAATTAAAAACCGAAAACTAAAACCAAGACTAAAATGATACCCATACGATTTTTACAGAAAGGACCCAAAACCATTACTCTCATTCAATCATTTTTTTTTTGCTACTGTATATAGGAGGCTATGTGCAGGCTCATACTGTATATAGGAAGCAATGTGCAGGCTCATACTGTATATAGGAGGTAAATACTGCATTCAGGAGGCTATATGTGGGTGCTCATACTATATATAGGAGGCAAAATGCGGCATCATACTGTATATAGGAAGCGATGTGCAGGCTCATACTGTATATAGAAGGCTAAATGCAGCCTCATACTGTATATAGGAGGCAAATACTGTATTCAGGAGGCTATATGTGGCCTCATACTGTATATGGGAAGCGATGTGCAGGCTCATACTGTATATAGGAGGCTATATGCGGCCTCATACTGTATGTAGGAGGCTATATGCGGCCTCATACTGTATGTAGGAGGCTATATGCGGCTTCATACTGTATGTAGGAGGCTATATGCGGCCTTATACTGTATATAGGAAGCAATGTGCAGACTCATACTGTATATAGGAGGCAATTCAAAAGCAGGAAATATCCAGCTACAGATCCAGGGAAAAATTGTTAAAAACAAAAAATGAAGGATAGCGATAAAGTGGCGCCTGTGTAAAAGGTTTTGTAACTGCTGCGACTCTAGATACCAACCACAAGGAAATCGAAAGGATTATAAATATTTGTGATAGACTCGCGCTGAAAAAACCAAGATGTGGGAGAAAAGCTAGTCACTTATTAATGAGACAAATAGAAGAATATTTAATAGGTAAAACCTGACAAGAATAAACAATAAACTGCAGTTAGCCCAATCGTGGGGATAAATAGCTGAGAAATAAATAGTGATTATTATATCTTAATGAATATATTGCAACTCGCCCAGTACAAAGCTGTGAAAAAAATGGTGGTTAATGGAAATAGTAAGTATTGCACTCAAACAGTTGATTAACCAAGGAGAGATGGCATGTACCCGAATAGAATTCTCCTAGAAGTAAAGGGTTAATATGTACATAGAACACAATTGGGTGAAAATATTAAATGGTCATAAGTAGAGTTGAGCGATACCGTCCGATACTTCAAAGTATCGGATCGGAATGGATCGGCCGATCTTTAAAAAAAGTATCGGTATCGCCGATTCCGATACCGGAAGTCCCATTCAAGTCTATGGGACTTCCGGTATCGGAATAAGAAAAACCCTGTTTTTGCCTTGTACAGCCTCTCTGGGGTCTGTACGGGCCTTTCGGGGGGCTGTGCCGGCCTGCCAGGGGGTCTGTGCAGGCTCCGGTGGGCTGTGCCGGCCTGCCGGGGGGCTGTGCAGGCTCCGGGGGGCTGTGCCGGCCTGCCGGGGGGCTGTGCAGGCTTCGGGGGGCTGTGCCGGCCTGCCGGGGGGCTGTGCCGGCCTGCCGGTGGTCTGTGCAGGCTCCGGGGGGCTGTGCCGGCCTGCCGGGGGGCTGTGCCGGCCTGCCGGTGGTCTGTGCAGGCTTCGGGGGTCTGTGCAGGCATCGTCCGATGGGACTACAAGTCCCATCGGGCGATGCCTGCTACCATGACAGTGATTGACACATTAGCCAATGATGGGACAGTAGTAGTCCCATCATCCGGCTAATGTGTTAAATGTTAAAAAAAAAAAAAAAATACTACATACATACTACATACATACTACATGCATGCTACATACATACTACATGCTACATACATACTACATGCTACATACATACTACATATATACTACATGCATGCTACATACATACTACATGCTACATACATACTACATATATACTACATGCATGCTACATACATACTACATGCTACATACATACTACATGCTACATACATACTACATATATACTACATACATACTACATATATACTACATACATACTACATACATGCTACATACATACTGCATGCTACATACATACTACATACATACTACATGCATGCTACATACATACTACATACATACTACATACTACATGCATGCTACATACATACTACATGCTACATACATACTACATGCTACATACATACTACATATATACTACATGCATGCTACATACATACTACATGCTACATACATACTACATATATACTACATGCATGCTACATACATACTGCATGCTACATACATACTACATGCTACATACTACATATATACTACATACATACTACATACATGCTACATACATGCTACATACATACTGCATGCTACATACATACTACATACATACTACATGCATGCTACATACATACTACATACATACTACATACATACTACATGCATGCTACATACATACTACATGCATGCTACATGCTACATACATACTACATACATACTACATACATACTGCATACATACTACATGCTACATGCATACTACATATATACTACATGCATGCTACATACATACTATATGCTACATACATACCACATACATGCTACATATATACTACATACATACTACATACATACTACATACATACTACATGCATGCTACATACATACTACATACATACTACATACATACTACATGCATGCTACATGCATGCTACATACATACTACATGCATGCTACATTCATGCTACATACATACTACATGCTACATACATACCACATACATACTACATACATACTACATGCTACATACATACTACATATATACTACATGCATGCTACATACATACTACATGCTACATACATACCACATACATACTACATACATGCTACATGCTACATACATACTACATATATACTACATGCATGCTACATACATACTACATATATACTACATGCATGCTACATACATACTGCATGCTACATGCATGCTACATACATACTACATACATACTACATGCTACATACATACCACATATATACTACATACATACAATACATTCATACAATACATACATAGACATACAGTACATATAACATAGAGTAACATACTTACCAATACTTGTCACATTGTTCCCCGAAGCCATTGTCTTTTCCGGAATAAATATTAACATAACAAACCACAAAAATACTCACCCACGATCCGAAGCAGTCCACGAGTGTGTCCCACGACGATCTTGGGTAGAGAACTGCAGCATCAGCTGATGCTGCCGTTCTCTACGGGCTGCAGGAATCCAATGACGGAAGGTAGGTATCCTTCCGCACTGTATTCCTCCGCCACTTAAAAAAAAAAAAGTCCCTAGTCTCACTTTATGCCATTGCTGTGTGGGAATTTCATGATGACGTCAGGCTTTCAATCAACTTTGAACTTCCGATTCCGATGCCGAATTCCGATATTGAAAAAATATCGGAAGTCGGTATCGGAATTCCGATACAGCAAGTATCGGCCGATACCCGATACTTGCGGTATCGGAATGCTCAACACTAGTCATAAGCAATATGTCCCGGACCTGAAGAAAGAAGCTGAGTTTTCCGAAACGCGTTGGTTTCGGCCCTTTTTGCCACACGTACCTCCATCTAGCAGCAGTTACGCGGCACCACGTGATCCACCGCGTCACACAGGTCCTGCTCCTACTGCACATCTGCCGGGACGCAGCTATCGACCAGTGTGACCGGATCCCTGCCGACAGCTGGAGCGCAGGAGCGCTGGTCTCACACTACACCTCGGCATATCGCCGCATCTTCCAGGTCCGACTTTTACTGCACCAGCCAGAACGCAGTCACCGGATTCTACGCAGACCATCGGAGGTATTGTGAGTAGCAACACTCACATACAACTATATATGGTGAAATCACCTTGTACTGTTCAGCGCGCTATTTCACAGGGCACGAGCCCTCCACTCATTGGAGAAAGTACTTGGTGTATCTGTCATCGGCCGGGCCAGCTCTCCCCATGGCTATAGACATTGGACTATTTTATGAATGCACGTTTATACCAAGCATTAACTATGGACTAAGGATATAATCATACTCTTTATGCCAGGACATATTGCTCATGACCATTTAATATTTTCACCCAATTGTGTGTTCTATGTACCAATTAACCCTTTACTTCCTGCCGCTCTTATTTGCAGCCTCTAGGAGAATTGTATTCGGGTACATGCCATCTCTCTTGGTTAATCAACTGGTTGAGTGCAAAACTTAATGGAAATAGTAACTACCATTTTTTTTTCACAGCTTTGTACTGGGCGAATTGCAATATATTTATTAAGATATACTAATCACTATTTATTTCTCAGCTATTTATCCCCACGATTGGGCTAACTGCAAATTATTGTTTATTCTTGTCAGGTTTTACCTATTACCGTATATACTCGAGTATAAGCCGACCCAAGTATAAGCCGAGGCACCTACTTTTGCCACGAAAAACTGGGTAAACTTATTGACTTGAGTATAAGCCGGGTGTGCATTGACCACTCATCCCTACCGTGGTATGCATGGTTCCCCCGTCCCTGTCATTGTATGCATGGCTCCTTATCCCCTATCTTTGTATGTATGATTCCTGTTAAGAAAAAAACCATCCTATTTACCTGCCTGGGCGCAGTCAGTGGCACTGCATCTTGTTCTGGCCATATAACACGGAACACGGATAATTCTTGGTAATGACAGTGAATATTTAGAACATTCATTACTGTGCACTTTATACACATCAATCAATCAATCAAATTTATTATCGCCAAGTACATATTACATATATACAAGGAATTCTTTGTGGCAAAGAGGCAACATAATATATAACAACAGATACAACAAGTAACATCTAACAAGACAGATACAGTATATAGTCTACACATGACGATTTAATTGTTGAACAGAGAGTGGAAAGAAGCTGTTCATATGGCGGTTGGTGCTGCATTTGGGGACTCTGAAGCGACGTCCTGAAGGGAGTAGTTGGAATGAGGAGTGTCCCGGGTGAGAGGGATCGGATGAAATTTTCAATGCGTGGGATCGAATACTCTTATCATAAAGATCCTGGATTTTAGGCAGGGGGGAGCCTATAATTCTCTCTGCTGTTCTGAAAGTCCTTTGTAAGCGGAGCTTGTCATGCGCAGTGGCTCCCCCATACCAGACACATTATACATTCCTGCAGCTCAGTGGCGTAGCAACTGTTTGTGGCGCCCGGGGCGGTCGAAAAATTTGCCGCCCCTTTGGTCGTTGATATTACTGAAGCATCCGAAGAGCCCACATTACAGTCAAAGATCTAATTTTCAGTCTACTACTAACTCTGCTGTTATTATTTCTAATTTTCTAGACTTTCATCTTCTTGCAGTTCTCTATATATATATGTATGTATTAGCTTGATGACCCTACTGAACCTGTCACGTGGGGCTTAGTCCCACTAAGGCTGTAATACCCGGGGGCCCTGTGATGTCCCTATAACTAGGGGAAACCCTCTCTGACCCTCAACCCAGGGTTTTTGCTGATGGTGCAAATGCCTGATCCTCCAACCTTTCCTTGTCTCCTGCTCAGCCCTGCACTTAACCCTCCACCCTCCACCCAGTGAGGAGACACACCACCAAAGCCCCCACACAAATAAAGACAGACAGGGAGAACTTAAACTGCACTGCGCCGCACACACACAGGAATATACAGTAATGTGAACAGGGCACAACTAAACACAAATATGGGAAGGAGAAAGGATAACGACGGATCATACGACACCAGATACGAATCTCTCTCTCTGCAACACCTCCACTCCAGACTGGAACCACTTGGTATGAAACACAAGCTATAATCGGCGACGCCCATAGGCCAGCATGACTATTTAAAGACCGTGGGCGTGACTAACCATCCAACCTGGTCTCCAGCAGGATTAACCCCCGAGAGCCTGAAGATCAGGCCGGCGCCACTGAGGCTATAGTGGCTGGAGGTGGAACTACCTCTGCCTGCCGGACGCTGTGGTGTGAACAGCGTCCGACATGACATTACCCCATCTTCTACGAGGGACCTCCGGACCCTCAAGACTCATAGGACCCGGCTTGTCCGGATGACGACGGTGAAAATAACTGACCAGCCGATCCGCATGTATGTCTGAGGCTGGAACCCAAGACCTCTCCTCCGGACCATACCCCCGCCAGTGCACCAAATACTGAAGAGTACGGCGTACTACTCGAGAGTCCACTACCTTAGCGACCTCAAATTCTAAATCACCATCCACCATGACTGGAGGTGGCATCGGCGTCACGTCCACAGAGCCTACCACCTTTTTCAATAAAGCTCTGTGAAACACGTTGTGTATCTTGTACACCGCAGGAAGTTCCAACCGATACGCCACTGGGTTAATGATGGCTGAAATCATAAAAGGCCCAATAAACCTTGGACCCAGTTTTAAAGATGGAACTTTGAGTCTTATGTTCTTCGTAGCTAACCACACCCATTCACCCACACACAGGTCCGGACCTGGCACACGTCTACTGTCAGCCACCCGTTTGTACCTGGCACTCATGCTCAACAAACGCTGTTTCACCCGCCTCCAGACTGATGACAATTGGGCTCCTAGCTGATCCTCCTCCGGGACACCCCCGAGTCACCCTGACATAAGGTACAAAACTGAGGATGTTGACCGTAAACACAAAAGAATGGAGACTCTCCCGATGACTCTTGGCGGTGATTATTTAACGCGAATTCGGCCAGAGGAAGGAAAGTAGACCACTCCTCCTGGTTGTCGGACACAAAGCATCGTAAATATTGTTCTAGATTTTGGTTCATGCGCTCAGTTTGTCCATTAGACTGTGGATGAAACGCCGATGAATGTGACAACTTGATCCCCAAACGTGATCAAAAAGCTTTCCAAAACCTCGCTACAAATTGCGTACCCCTATCAGATACTATGTCCGACGGTACTCCGTGGAGTCTGACCACCTCCTTCACAAATACCTGAGCCAACGTCTTAGCATTGGGCAACGAAGACAACGCCACAAAATGCGCCATCTTTGAAAAACGGTCAACCACCACCAGGATGACCGTGTTCCCCGCCGAGGCTGGCAAGTCAGTGATGAAATCCATGGAGATTTCTGTCCATGGCCTATTGGGTACCCCAGAGGCTGTAGCGTGCCAGCAGGACGGGTACGGGGTGACTTAGCCCTAGCGCACGTGATGCAAGCTGCCACGTATGAGACCACGTCCTGCCGGATTTTGGGCCACCAGAAACGACGCGATACCAGCTCTAAGGTGCCCCTCACCCCTGGATGACCAGCCAGTACCGAGTCGTGGTGTTCCTTCAACACCTTAAGCCGAAGATGCAGGGGTACAAATGATTTGTTGGCGGGAAGTCCTGGTGGTACCTCCTCTTGGGCCTCGGCAATCTCCGCCTCTACCTCCGTCGTGAGAGCCGAGACCACTACCCCTTTCTGGAGGATGGGTGTACCGGCTCTTCCCGAGGTTCTCCCCCCGGAAAACACCTAGACAAAGCATCCGCCTTGGTGTTTTTAGCCCCGGGACGGTAAGTCACCAGAAAATTGAAACGAGTAAAAAACAATGCCCAGCGAGCCTGCCTAGGAGACAGACGCTTGGCCGACTCCAGATAGAGCAGATTCTTATGGTCGGTGATGACTGTGACCTGGTGAGCCGCCCCCTCCAAGAAGTGTCGCCATTCCTCAAAAGCCAGTTTGATGGCCAACAACTCCCTGTTGCCGATATCATAATTCCGTTCGGCCGGCGACAGCTTCTTGGAGAAGTAGGCGCATGGATGCATCTCGCTCAAGGACGAGCCTTGAGACAGTACTGCCCCCACTCCCACCTCCGACGCATCAACCTCCACCACAAAAGGTTTAGACACGTCTGGTTGCACCAGAATGGGGGCTGAAGCAAAACTATTCTTCAGACGCTCAAAGGCACGTATAGCCACCTCAGGCCAGTTCGCCAGATCGGCACCCTTTTTTGTCATGTCCGTGAGCGGTTTGGCGATAGTCGAAAAGTGTTTTATAAACTTCCTATAATAATTCGCAAACCCAAGGAACCGCTGGAGTGCTTTCAGACTCTCCGGCCTCTCCCACTGCAGCACCGCTTCTACCTTAGCGGTGTCCATTTTAAACCCGGCTGCGGACACAATATATCCCAAAAAGGGCAACTCCTGGACGAAAAATAAACATTTTTCCAGCTTAGCATAGAGCTGGTTCTCCCGGAGCAACTGTAACACCTGCCTGACATGCTCCAAATGAGTGTCCCGATCGCTAGAATAAATGAGGATATCATCCAGGTATATAATCACAAATCTCCCCAGGACATGAGCAAATACATCATTAATAAAATGTTGGAAAACGGCAGGCGCGGTGGTCAACCCAAACGGCATAACCAGACTCTCAAAATGACCCTCAGGAGTGTTAAACGCCGTCTTCCACTCATCCCCCTGACGGACCCTTATGAGGTTATATGCCCCCCTGAGGTCCAGCTTGGAAAACCATTTCGCCCCCGCTACCTGGTTGAACAAATCCGGGATTAACGACATAGGGTAAGGATCACGGATAGTAATCTGGTTTAACTCTCGGAAATCCAGACACGGGCGTAACCCCCCATCTTTCTTCATAATGAAGAAAAACCCCGCGGCTACAGGCGAGGACGAAGGCCGGATGTGTCCTTTGCTCAGACTCTCCGCGATGTAGTCTTTCAGAGCTTGTCTCTCAGGACCAGAAATATTAAACATCCTGGCCTTAGGTAATTTGGCCCCGGGTTTTAACCTGATCGCACAGTTATAGGCTCTATGTGGAGGCAGTTCTGAGCAACCCTTCTCAGAGAAAACATCTGCGAAATCCTGCAAAACCTCCGGCAGGCTGGGCGTCACGGCGGACACACATGTGGCCAAGCAATTGTCTTGGCAAAAACGACTCCATTGTACTATGTCCTGAGTTTTCCAATCAATTACCGGGTTGTGTCTGGACAACCATGGAAAACCCAGGACCATTTGTGCTGGGAGATTACGGAGGACCCTACATGTAACCGACTCAGAATGTAGGACCCCAATGTGGAGTTTCACCTCTGCCACAAACTCTGTAATCTCCCCTTGAGGGAGGGGAACAGCATTAATGGTCACCACCTGTATGGGGTGAGGAAGTTTTTCAATCTTAAACCCGGCGGTGTGTGCAAACTCCTCATCTATGAGATTGGTGGCGGAACCGCTATCCACAAACACTGATATTGGTAGCTCTCTGCCCGCGATAATAACCTTGGCAGGGAGCATACATTGAGATACCATCATGGAGGATATGCATACGCTCAGTTGGGTCTCCTCCATACCCTCTGAGCTTAACAGTTTTCCGCCGATGTGACCCTCTTAGGTAGTACCGGGCAAACGTTAATATAATGACCTCTTTTACCACAGTAGAAACATGCCCCGGGCTTCCGGAATCCTGGAGCGCGACGCTTAACCTGTGCCACGCCAGCAATCTGCATAAGTTCAGGGGACTCATCTACTTCAACCACACTTGCACCTCTGCTTTCGCCCAGAGGTAGCGTCTCCTGTGCCCCCTGACGAAAACAGCGATCAATACGTATCACCAAACTCATGGCAGACTCCAACGTTGCCGGAGTCTCATACATCAGGAGGGCCTGTTTAACCCTCCCTGACACCCATGCATAAACTGGCTCCGCAGCGCTGGGTCATTCCACTGTGTGTCTACGGCCCAGCGGCGAAATTCCGAACAACAGTCCTCTGCCAAGCGCTCCTCCTGGCGGAGGGCGCGGATTTTAGATTCCGCTAGAGCCAGTCGGTCAGGATCATCATAAATGAGTCCGAGGGCAGAAAAAACATTATCAACAGAAAGAAATGTAGCAGAGTCAGCTGGTAAGGAAAATGCCCATGCTTGGGGGTCACCACTCAGTAATGACAACACCACCCCTACCCGCTGTGCCTCATTACCTGAGGAGATAGGGCGCATGCGGAAGTATAACTTGCAGGCCTCCCAAAATACGACAAATTTGCTGCGATCCCCTGAAAAACGTTCTGGCAGCGGAAACTTCGGCTCTGCACCGATACCTGCAGATGCCGTTTGCACCTTCGCTACTACCAGGCCCTGCTGCTGAACTGCCCCTTTCAACTCGGAGACCTGTAAGGACAGCGCCGCCAACTGGCGGGTTATGGAATCTAATGGAACCATGGACTCCTGAAAAAATGAAGGCCGATTATAATGTCACGTGGGGCTTAGTCCCACTAAGGCTGTAATACCCGGGGGCCCTGTGATGTCCCTATAACTAGGGGAAACCCTGTCTGACCCTCAACCCAGGGTTTTTGCTGATGGTGCAAATGCCTGAGCCACCAACCTTTCCTTGTCTCCTGCTCAGCCCTGCACTTAACCCTCCACCCTCCACCCAGTGAGGAGACACACCACCAAAGCCCCCACACAAATAATGACAGAAAGGGAGAACTTAAACTCCACTGCGCCGCACACACACAGGAATATACAGTAATGTGAACAGGGCACAACTAAACACAAATATGGGAAGGAGAAAGTATAACGACGGATCATACGACACCAGATACGAATCTCTCTCTCTGCAACACCTCCACTCCAGACCGGAACCACTTGGTATGAAACACAAGCTATAATCGGCGACGCCCATAGGCCAGCATGACTATTTAAAGACCGTGGGCGTGACTAACCATCCAACCTGGTCTGCAGCAGGATTAACCCCCGAGAGCCTGAAGATCAGGCCGGCGCCACTGAGGCTATAGTGGCTGGAGGTGGAACTACCTCTGCCTGCCGGACGCTGTGGTGTGAACAGCGTCCGACATGACAGAACCTCCACCACTGCCCTGCATAGAGCCACATCATAAAACAGTGTAAGGAGACCCATGTGTCCTCCCCCTGCACAGTCCCACAGTACACTCCCTACAGAGCCCTCATGTTCTCCCCTTGCACAGCCCCCCGTGTTCCCCCCATGTCCTCCCCTACACAGCCTCCCCATGTACCCCCCCAGCACAGTCTCCCATGTCCTCCCCTACACAGCCTCCCCATTTACCCCCCTGCACAGCCCCCCCATGTCCCTCCTACAGAGCCCCCATGTTCTCCCATACACAGCCCCCATGTCCTCCCATGCACAGCCCCCCATGTCCCCCCATGTCCTCCCCTACAGAGCCCCCCCATGTCCTCCCCCTACAGAGCCCCCCATGTCCTCTCCCTACAGAGCCCCCCCATGTCCTCTCCCATACTGTATATAGGGCTCAGGATGAACTCCAGGCAAGTATCAGAGACTCCACAGCGGAAACTCCAGATCTCATCCAGGGCTTCCTGGTGCCTGATCAGTAGGCAATGAGGTCCCTGTATCCACAATGATCCTTGGAGAAACAATTGTCCAGCAGACCCAGCACGCCCTATAACTGGTAAAACCATCCTTTTTACCTCCCTGCTGGCTTTGCAGCTCGTTCTGGCTGCCGGAGCCTGCAGCTCTTCCTGTCGAGTGATCACGTGGTACTGCTCATTAAGGTAATGAATATGCGCTCCACGCCTAAGGGAGCGGAGAGGCGTGCAGGCATGTGAGTATGGTGTGCTGGAAGCTGGTGGCCTCTGTGACCTGCTGCTCCCCTCCTCTGCCGGCTTTCTGGGACCGTGACTCGTGTATAAGCCAAGGGGGGTGTTTTCAGCACAAAAAAGTGCTGAAAAACTCAGCTTATACACGAGTGTATACGGTAAATATTCTTCTATTTGTCTCTTTAATAAGTGACTACCTTTTCTCCCACTTCTTGTTTTTTTCGAGTCTATCAAATATTTAAAAACAAAAAATACATTGAAAAAATGTTCAAAAAACCATAAAGAAAATGATGTGTCAGACTTTCTCTTGATGAAATGTATCACTCTGCGGTGGATTAGGCTGTGAAGCTGGTGAAAATACCGGGAGGAGAGGGCTTCAGTGACATGACTACTGAAGACGGAAACACCCTTCAGCAAGTGAAGAAGAGGATGAGGAACAGTTTGAACAACAGGTTTAAGAAGAGGAGGAGGTTGGCCTAACACTTGATCGACTTGTAATCATGGCCATAATGGGCAATGTACTTCATCGATTGGCTGAGGAATAGGACCTCTGTATGGTTCATAAGAAGCAGAACCAGCATCTCTCCATGACTATGTTCATCACTTGAACAAGAGGTTGGTTACGCATTTAGTGGTAGTAAAAGTTACGGATGAGGCTGAAGATACTACTGCCTCACCTGAAGAAGCTCCTGATGAAGTGGTGCCAATAGGAGAGCTGTAATGCTCTTCCATGCTGTGCAGTACAGTACTGTACATTAATCCCATTTTCATCACCTTCAATCATCAGTACTACACAGCTAATTCATCATCTTCATCATGTAGAATTTGTTTAAGAACATACGTAGTGTTTATAAAAAGGTGCAAAAGGTTAATAAGGAACTGGGGCCGACTAATAAGGGACTGGTAATGGTAAATAAGTGTGTGGGAGGGGTTTGTAAATCCTTAAAATATATAAATGCTAAAATAAATGTAAGTTTCTTACTTGGCGGATTTTCAACTATCGTGTTGGAGGTTTAGAATGTAATGCCCGCGATAAGTGGGGGATCATTGTGTAGGATTGCTGTGGATTATATTCACTTTTTGCAGTGGTTTTGAGGCTCTTTTTAAGGCAGATTCCAGGCAGAATTTAAAGCCAATTGGGGGCAATATGAAAATAACACCTGACACCAGATAAAAAGGGGAGAAGTTGACTCAATCTTTGCAATGTATGTCTCTGTGCCACACTAAGCATGGAAGACATAAAGAGAAGATGAGAACTGTGAGGACTTGAGAACCAAAATTGTTGAAAGATATCAACAATCTCAAGGTGGGGCGTGGCTATGCCGTGAACGGGAGAGGATGCTGGCTAGGAGAGCTCCTCATCATCCTGCTGGATCCTGGACCCTATATAAGATATAGTTTGTGACGCCACCTGTGGTATTCGGCAAGGGATAGCCGACGCTGCTTAAAAAGACCGCTGAGGCTGATGGTGATGCAGCAGAGTTGGTAAAGCTCTCCACAGGTAGAGCTAAGTCCCAGGGCAATTATGTTATAAAAGATGGTGATGATGGATGTAATGCAGGGCTGAGGTGACGCAGCAAATAAACAGGAGAATACAGCGGGGTGCAGTCTTTACGCTTTTACTCACATTTTGAGTTGCAAACCAGGGCTCTGAGTACAGATGGTAATGGAGATCCAGCCAGCCTGGAAGCAATTTAGGATCCACTAAGCCAGATGGGTTGGAGGCCTCCTTTCTACTCTGTCCCATGAAGTCTAAAGCTATTCTCAGTCCTCTGTTCCTTATGGTTCTTTAGTCCTTGCCTGTATGGCAGGCAGCTTGAGCCTTTCACAGGTGTCACTCCTTCGTGGTGGCTCTGGCTCTGGTATGCTGCTGTGCGTTCAGGTGTGTGATGGGGTCAGGAGGCCGGCAGTCTCCTGCCCTCCGGATTTGGCTGCTGGGACTGTTGTACCCGTGCAGCCACGGACTCTGGCGTCCAGTGTCAAGCGCTCTTCGCTGGGGTGAGCTTGGTCACAACTCCAAACTTAATGTGTATGGCGGTTTAGCACTATAGCACCTTATATTACTGGGTCATATTATAGTAATTTATATCTTGGCATATTTTAGTATACGTAAACTTTCATTTGTATTTATCCCTCATATTTTGCAGTACTCTGCAATTCATCTATATCATTGCAGTACTTTTTGTAGAACATTATTTCTTAGTTATACTTGTATGTTCATTTATTTTCAATGTGCATTGTATGTTTTGTCCTCTAGAACTTTATAGTACTGAATCATTTACATTGGATTTAATTCTATATCTTGCAATACTTTTCACTTTTGCACAATTTTTGTTTTACAGCACTATAGCACTTTTTAGTGCAATTTTTAGAATATTATGGTAGTACTTTTCACAATATTATTGACTACACTATATATTTAACTTACACATTATTAATAGAAAAAAGTTTTTTGAGCGAAAAAAATTTATTAAAAATTTTTTGTGCGATATATTTTAGCACTTAGCATTTTTTTTACATATTTTTTATTTTTTCTGGTGGTGATATTATACAAATTTTGGCAAGATGTATTGATTTATTTAATGTATGTATTCAGATTTTATATTTTAGCACTTAGCACTTTTTGATATATATTTTTTATTCTATTTTTTGTGTTTATATTATACTAATTTTGGCAAGATGTATTGATATATTTATTATTCAGATTTTTATGTCATCACATTATAATTTGGTATGCAATATATATATATTTATAATTTTGGCTTTCCATCATTTTTTCATGCTGAATCCGTTTTTTTCTCATAGACTTGTATTAGTGACAGATTGTGACGGATGGCCACACGTTTCATCTGTCGTCCAACGGATCCGTCAGAAAATCTCTGTCCGTCGGCCGGAGACAACGGACAGATGAACGTTTTTTGTGTACGTTGAAAAGTCGGATAGCGACGGATTCCGTCTTTTAAAACTGAGCATGCCCGGAATCATTTTTCTTCCTTTATTTTAACCTCTGCGTCTGCTTTTTCTATTCTGGCACAAAATCCTTCTCTCTCTCTCTCACTCCAGAATTCTGTTTCTTTAATTCCTACAGCAAGGCTGCTACAACGGATCAGTCAAAAAAACGGGTCCAGTGCATCAGTTTTTTGCAATATACGCAGGATCCGTCCACTTGACGGATCTGAACACTTTGACGGATTGTGACTGATTGCAAAAGACTGGAGTGTGAAAGGGGCCTTAAGAAGCGAGATGTGGATGAGAAAAGGCGGTGGATCCGTTGCCAACCGTTAATTGACGGAATCCGCCAACGGATCCTCCTTTTTATACTGAGCATGCCCGAATGAATGTCCTTTCATGATATTTAGCCCCAAATCCCATTCTGGCAGCTAAATCTCTCTCTCTCGTGAAACAGGCCTTACTTTAAATTTCATGCACTAGCGTCTAAAGCGGATCCGTACAAAAAACGGATCCAGTTGCATCCGTTTGCCACAAAACGGAAACGGATCCATTTTTGCACACTGGCGGATTTTGACTAACGCCAGAAAACTGAAGTGTGAAACAGACCTAAGAGAAAGAAAAGACTCAATCTGAGAAGAGGTCACCTATAAGGTACCAGGATGTACATTTTTAACTATTGGTACTGACTGCGTCTCATCAGTACTATGGTTCCTGTATAGTCCACAGACTGATAAAGTGTCACGGCACCGCCAGACTCAGGGCCTGCTGTTCCGGCCTCGGCCAGTAGGAGGCGCCGGACTATCACATCACCGCCAGACTCGGGGCCTGCTGTCCCGGCCTCGGCCAGTAGGAGGCGCCGGACTATCACATCACCGTCAGACTCAGAGCCTGCTGTTCCGGCCTCGACCACTAGGAGGCGCCGGACTGTCCTATCACCGTCTGACCCGTGGCCTGCAGTCTCGGCCTTGGTCTCTGGGAGGCGTTGTGCTTCAACCCCGAGTGGTGGCGGCGATAGTCATGAGGCTCCTGCGCAGGCGTCCGCTGGACGCAGGCTTCGCTCCTCGGTCAGTCATGAAGGGGCTGGTGCATTACCATCCAGCCTGGTCCTGGGGGCGGTCCGGATGACATCATCAGGCCACGGGCCTGTAAGGGATGACCTGATCCCTTAAATACCTTGGGACTGCTCTTGCAGGCCGCCGGATATATTCTTGGTTCCCCTGCGTGTTACTGTGTGAATTGCTGTTTTACTGACGCTGACTTTTGCCTGGACTTCTGACTTTGCTTCTGCCTAACGATTCTGTACCTCTGCGACTCTCATGGTTTATGACACTGACTTCGGCCTGGATTCTGACTCTGCTTCTGCCTAACGACTTTGTACCTCTGCTGCCCTCCTGGTTTATGACTCTTACTTTGGCCTGGATTCTGACTCTGCTTTTGCCTAACGATTCTGTACCTCTGCTGACCTCCCGGTTTATGACTCTGGCTTTGACCTGGAATCTGACTCTGCTACTGTCTACTGTCTTTATACCATTTCTGCCTGACTGGTTTAGTCTCGGATATCATTGCCTCTGTGTCCTGTATTGGAACACCTTTCTGGCGACCGTCCTGCTCTGGTCATTGCTCCTATTCAGACAGCGCCTCCTGGGCTCTGCTATAAATCCAGATCCCTGTATAGGGGTAAAGGGTCTCAGTGTTTCTCGGGGTGCTGTCTGGCTGCAGTCCAGACCGCAGGCAGACGTCACATTATATCCGGCGCTAAAAATAAAACGGCTTTTTGTGTCTATACTTAACACAGATAAAAGCAGTTTTCCTCACCTTTTTTTTTTCTTCCTCTTGACTGAGCTGATTCTTGGCCCAAACACCTGTTACATTGCTCAGCCTGGGAAGTCACTCTCAGGCTCAAACATGCTGCAGCCTGGAAGCTTCAAGGAAAATGCTGGCTGTTGGAAATCCACATTCCTGGACCATCACCCCCTGGACAGCGTTGGGGGTCAGGTATTGCCCGCAAAAGCGGCCAAACTGTTGTTACCAGTTTCCCTTTCTTTTGCTAAGAAACGTCTGTGTGTGAAGGCTTATGTGGATTGTGGTGCTGCCGTCAACCTTATGGATTTTTTATGTGCTAAGAGTCTGGGTGTACCTCTGTCAAGGCTTAAAGCGCCTATTCAGACTACTGCGATTAATGGTACATCTATATTCCAAGGAGGCGTGGAATTCTTTACTGCTGAAATTTCTATGTCAGTGGGGACATTGCATAATGAACAAATGTCATTTTTTGTTATATACAATTTATCAGATCCAGTGGTGTTAGGCATGCCATGGTTGCACCAACATAATCCGATTATTGACTGGCGCATAGGTGACGTGGTACGCTGGAGTCCATGGTGTCAGAGTAACTGTATGTCTTTTTCAGTGAACCAGATTAAAATTAAAACACCTTCTATTCCATATGCGTTTAGGGATTATGAAGATGTTTTCTCTATAGTGGAGTCGGAGAAACTACCTCCTCACAGAGAATACGATTGTCCTATCGAATTGGTCCCTGGTGCCCGTCTCCCTAAGGGGAGAATATTCAACCTCTCCGGTCCTGAGCGTGTAGCCATGAAGGAATACATTGCAGACAGCCTTCGAAAAGGCTTCATTAGACCTTCCACCTCACCTGTAGGAGCTGGGTTTTTCTTTGTAGAGAAAAAAGATGGTGGTCTCAGACCATGTATTGACTACCGTGAGCTTAACGCCATAACGGTAAAAAATCAATACCCGCTGCCACTCATTCCTGATCTGTTTAACCAGTTACTGGGAGCTCGCTGGTTTACTAAGCTTGACCTCCGGGGGGCATATAACCTGGTCCGCATAAGAGATGGGGACGAATGGAAAACGGCCTTTAATACACCCCTTGGCCATTTTGAGTACCTGGTAATGCCCTTCGGACTCAGTAACGCTCCTGCAGTGTTCCAGCACTTCGTCAATGATATTTTTAGAGATATTTGTGGGGTGTATGTCGTCGTATATCTGGACGACATTTTGATTTATTCTGCTGATCCTGTGACTCATGCTCAACACGTCCGTTCAGTACTGCAAAGACTGCGCGAAAACTCTTTGTTCGCGAAATTTGAAAAATGTGTTGTGTTTTTTTTGCCGAAGAGGTGCAGTTCTTAGGATACATGGTCTCAGGCAAGGGGTTCCGCATGGATCCCGCCAAGATTCAACCCATTAAGGATTGGGTACAACCCAAATCGCTGAAAGCACTCCAGCGATTTTTGGGATTTGCGAATTATTATCGCAAATTCATCAGGGGATTCTCAGAGATTGCCAAGCCACTCACGGACCTTACCCGGAAAGGGGCGGACGTGACTAATTGGAATCCTGAGGCAACCAGGGCTTTTTCCACACTAAAAGGGTGCTTCGTGGCCAACCCGGTGTTGATTCAACCAAACTTGGACCACCCGTTTATTGTGGAGGTGGATGCCTCCGAAGTCGGAGTGGGAGCAGTGCTCTCACAAGGCTCTGCATCCCTCACTCAGCTTCGTCCATGTGCCTTTTTCTCCCGCAAATTCTCTGCCACGGAGAGAAATTATGACATCGGCAACCGAGAATTATTGGCAATTAAGTGGGCCTTCGAGGAATGGCGCCACTTCCTCGAAGGCGCCAAACACAAAATTACTGTTATTACCGATCACAAAAACCTAACCTACCTAGAGTCGGCTAAAAGACTAAACCCTAGGCAGGCCAGGTGGGCCTTGATTTTCTTCAGGTTCGATTTTTTTTTTTTTTTAATCACCTTTCGCCCCGGAACCAAAAATGTGAGGGCAGATGCCCTCTCCCGCAGCTTTTGTCACACACACACACCGAGGACTATGAACCAGCTCCCATATTGGCAAATGGCATTGTTGTGTCGGCAGTATCTCTGGACCTTCTGGAGGAGATCCGTAGGTCATCAGAACAAGTTCCTGACTCTACGCCCCCCAAAAAATTATTCGTCCCAGCTACTTTTCGCTTACGAGTGTTAAAAGAATCTCACGACTCCGTCCTGGCAGGCCACCCTGGTCTTAATAATACCACTAGGCTGGTAACCAGGAACTTTTGGTGGCCAACGGTGGCCAAGGACTGCAAGGAGTACGTCTCAGCGTGTGAAGTCTGTGCCCGCGCCAAGTCCCCCATAACCGTCCTGCCGGCTGGCTTCAGCCCTTGCCCACCCCTGAAAGTCCATGGACCCACATCTCCATGGACTTCATTACAGACCTGCCACCTTCCGAGGGGAAAACTTGTATTTGGGTGGTGGTGGACAGGTTCAGTAAGCAGTCTCACTTTGTTCCCCTGTCCGGCTTGCCCAACTCTGAAACCTTAAGCAAGTTGTTTGTTCTTCATGTTGTACGTCTGCACGGCGTTCCGGCAAATATCGTATCCGACAGGGGTACCCAGTTCGTCTCGAAGTTCTGGAGGGCGTTCTGTAGACGTATTGGTGTTGAGTTGTCTTTTTCCTCGGCATACCATCCCGAGACGAATGGTCAAACTGAGCGTGCCAACCAAACGCTGGAGCAATACCTCCGCTGCTATGTCTCAGCACATCAGTCAGATTGGGTGGAACATTTGCCATTGGCAGAGTTCGCTCTCAATAATAGATACCAAGACTCCATCAAAACCACCCCCTTCTTCTGTAACCTCGGTCTACATCCGCGCTTTGGATCATTTTCGGCAAAGATGTCGGAAATCCCAGGGGTTGAGCAAAGTATACATCGTCTAAAGACTATTTGGTCCGAAGTAAACTCTAATTTAAAAGGGGCTCAAATTAGACAGACTTCGGCAGCCAATAGACGACGATCCCAGGGGCCGCACCTGGGAGTTGGTGACAAGGTTTGGCTCTCTACAAGAAACATCAAACTTAAGGTACCGTCAGCCAAACTGGGTCCCAGGTTCATCGGACCATATGAAATATTAGAGGTAATTAACCCAGTAGCGTTTCGGTTAAAACTCCCGCAGTCTTTTAAAATTCCTAACGTTTTTCATAAGTCCCTCCTCAAGGTATACCGCTCCCCAATTCGTCCCGTCCGGTCCCCTCCTCCTCCAGTTTTGGTCAAAGGCGCCTTAGAGTACGAGGTCCAAGGCATATTTGATTCCCGTCTAGTGAGAAACTCGGTACAATACTTGGTGCATTGGAAGGGCTACGGCCCAGAGGAGAGGTCCTGGGTCCCCGCTAGTGACATTCGTGCAAAGCGGTTGATTAGCAGGTTTCACCTCCTCCACCCTGACAAACCGGGTTTTGAGGGTCCGGAGGCCCCTCTTAGAGGGGGGGGGGTACTGTCACGGCACCGCCAGACTCAGGGCCTGCTGTTCCGGCCTCGGCCAGTAGGAGGCGCCGGACTATCACATCACCGCCAGACTCGGGGCCTGCTGTCCCGGCCTCGGCCAGTAGGAGGCGCCGGACTATCACATCACCGTCAGACTCAGAGCCTGCTGTTCCGGCCTCGACCACTAGGAGGCGCCGGACTGTCCTATCACCGTCTGACCCGTGGCCTGCAGTCTCGGCCTTGGTCTCTGGGAGGCGTTGTGCTTCAACCCCGAGTGGTGGCGGCGATAGTCATGAGGCTCCTGCGCAGGCGTCCGCTGGACGCAGGCTTCGCTCCTCGGTCAGTCATGAAGGGGCTGGTGCATTACCATCCAGCCTGGTCCTGGGGGCGGTCCGGATGACATCATCAGGCCACGGGCCTGTAAGGGATGACCTGATCCCTTAAATACCTTGGGACTGCTCTTGCAGGCCGCCGGATATATTCTTGGTTCCCCTGCGTGTTACTGTGTGAATTGCTGTTTTACTGACGCTGACTTTTGCCTGGACTTCTGACTTTGCTTCTGCCTAACGATTCTGTACCTCTGCGACTCTCCTGGTTTATGACACTGACTTCGGCCTGGATTCTGACTCTGCTTCTGCCTAACGACATTGTACCTCTGCTGCCCTCCTGGTTTATGACTCTTACTTTGGCCTGGATTCTGACTCTGCTTTTGCCTAACGATTCTGTACCTCTGCTGACCTCCCGGTTTATGACTCTGGCTTCGACCTGGAATCTGACTCTGCTACTGTCTACTGTCTTTATACCATTTCTGCCTGACTGGTTTAGTCTCGGATATCATTGCCTCTGTGTCCTGTATTGGAACACCTTTCTGGCGACTGTCCTGCTCTGGTCATTGCTCCTATTCAGACAGCGCCTCCTGGGCTCTGCTATAAATCCAGATCCCTGTATAGGGGTAAAGGGTCTCAGTGTTTCTCGGGGTGCTGTCTGGCTGCAGTCCAGACCGCAGGCAGACGTCACATAAAGACTGATAACTCCCTGCATCTCCTTACCATTGTTAAGGACATACTGGGAGTTGTAGGTTCATCAGATACAAATGTATATGGGCCTGACTTAGAAGGATTCAGCTCATCAGTTATTAATCACATGATGTCATAGACCTAATGGAAAAGGGAAGAATTAGCTGGGTAGAAATGCAAAATGGGCACCTTAGGCTTCATCTGCCTTGGGCACCCAAAATACTTTGTTTCGGCCCTGGTAACGGATAAAGCAAAATCCTACATGACCTATCAGTGTTCTACGATTTGGGTTGAGGACACTTATTGTATGTGGGCTGGTGAATTTTGTGTGCCAGGGCTGCTTTTTAGTCCCAACTCGGCCCTGAATCCCCTCGTGTATCTGAATGGGAGGAACGGGGTGAACTTGTGCTAATTGTGCAGTCACACTTTGTCATCTCTGCTCCGTCCTGTCTTCCAGCGCAGGGTTAAATTGCTCTGACTTCATAATCTGGCTTCATGGCTTGGTCATAGATGCTGGATCCTGATCCCCAACAAAATCTCACCAACCGAAGATTGTGAAAGAAACACACAACACTTTTATTGGATGTTAAATTGACCGAATTTTATTCCAAATCTCATCATTATTATTTCTTTGAGTGTCTGAAATTTAGAATCAGCCAATTACTATGAAAGAGACACTGAAAATGGCAGAACCCCCGACTCACGAAGAATCGTCCTTCAGCACTCAGGAGAGGAAAAACCCCCTGTGGTGGAAACCTCTAGGGAACCATGGCTGCAGGACTGCCCTTCCCTTGGGCTTAGAAGGTTAGTGCCAACATGTAACAGCAAATTGTACCTGAATTTGTACATTGTGTCATATTTGTTTTGGAGAAGCCTAATGCGTCCTCTCCAGGCCGTACACATAAAGTGAAGGCGGCGAGTGCCGGACGTGAGGGAGATCTGGCTGCAACATCTGTCACCCCATTGATCTGGCTGGCTAGGCGGTATGGCTGATCTGGCTGGCTAGGCGCTATGGCTGATCTGGCTGGCCTCCCCATGTACAGCATGAGCCCCACACAGCCTTCCCATGTACAGCATGAACCTCACACATCCTCGCCATGTACAGCATGAGACCCCACACAGCCTCCCATGTAGCCCCCCCAGGGAGCCTCAGCAGACAGGTAGGGAGGGGGGTATGCACGCTCTTTGGTTACAATACCCAGCATCAGGAGAGATAAGGCTTCCAAAAACAGACTGAATTGAAGTTGTCGTAGCTGTTTTCCTTCTGACCAAAGTCAGGTATGTCAGGAGACCAGTCCACCCCCGTAGCCCGGCCCCTACCACATTTGCATCCAAAGCTAAAACACATTACTGCAGCTTATCACACCCAGGGCCGGACTGGCAATCGGGCATTTCTGGAAAATGCCAGAACGGCCGAACCCTGTAGTGGGACGCACGATCAGTAATCCTCTTCACGCTGTCAGCTGCTAAAAATCACGGCCGCCACATGAAATTTGTGGCTGCGGTCTGATGTCCAACTCTTGATCCGGGATGCAGTGACGTACCAGAGATAGGGCAAGGGGAGGAGGAGACTCAATGTGCTCAGTGCTGTGCTGCTTGGAGTTCCGGTCCTGCTTCTTACTGCAGTGATCAGTACATCAGACGTCCACTTCCTCAAGTCTAGCGCAGCTTGCATGACCAGAAGGGGTTAACAAGCATCTGATAAGCTGAGTGCACTGCACAGAGAAGCCCAGACAGCAGCACAGGAGTTGCACCTAGGAAGAAAGAAGCTGTTAAGAGGCAGGCATTTGTGTACGTGCACATGCTGTGGAATGCTCTGTGGATTAGGCTGCGAGGATATTGTAAAATTCGTAGATAAATCTGCAGGTCAAAAGACCTGCAGTTTTACCTGTGGATTAGCCTGCGGTTTTGCCCTGCGGTCTATCATCTCTACAGTGGAGGAGATGGTAAACTGCAGCCGAATCCGCAGAAAGATTTGACATGTCAATTTTTTTCTGCGGTTTAGAAAACGCAGCAAATCCGCGTGGAAAAATCTGCACTGCGGTTTTTGATATCTATAGGATATTATGGTAGTGTACACCGCAGCAGAAACTGCTGCGGGTCCGCAGGGCCAAAACTGCTGCGGATTCGCAGCATAATCCACAGCGTGTGCACACACCCTAAGGCTGTGTTCACACGTAGCATTTTTTTGCGTTTTCGCTGCGATTTTCAACGTGCGATTTTGCCGCAAAAAATAGCATCCCATGCAATCATATAGCATTCCGCTCATGCTTTCCTAATGCTGCGGATTTTTCCATGGCGGAATTGCATTGCAGAAAGATACGCAGCATGCTCATTCTTTGTGCGGAATCGCGGGAATTCCGCACACATAGGAATGCATTGTTCTGCCTTCTTTCCGCATGAGGCTATGCTCACCATGCGAAAAGTAAGCAGAACATTTGCGGATTGTACCCACTGTTTGGAAGAGAGGAGATTCTCCTCCAGGCTCTGGGTACCATATACCTGTAAAAAATAGAATTAAAATAAAAAAATGGTGATAATCTCACCTTCCGATGTCCCTCGCAGCGTCACCAGGCCTCAGCAATGCTCCGGGCAGGTCCCGTTCCAAGTGATGCATTGTGACAATGACCTTTGATGACGTCGCATTCTCGCGATACCATAGCAGTGACGCGAGACTGCGATGTCATCAAATGGGAACGGCACCTGCCAGGAGCATCGCGATGATCGGGAACGCTGCGTGGGACGTCAGAAGGTGAGAATGACACGATTTTTTATTTTTTTTAATTATTTTTAACATTAGATCTTTTTACTACTGATGCTTCATAGGCAGCCTCAATAGTAAAAAGTTGGTCACACTAGTCAAACACTATCACAAAGGAGGAAGAAAAAGACCAGGTTTTCCAATGTATCCACACTGACCACACAAGGACAGAAATGTCAAAGTAAATGTCTAAGAGAGAGATTTTTAGAGCGTGAATGCCCTAAAAAACTAGTAAAAAAAGCATACTCAGAGGCAAAGGGAATTTCACAAAGTAGTTTAATACATGGGACAGACAATAAAAAATCTACAGATGAATACTATACCACTAATTTCATCACAACCTTTTCTTCCCAAAATGGCACTTTCTCAGGAATATAATACAGAAGCACTGAAAGGTCCTACTAAATTACCCAGTCTTTCAGAAAGTATTACCAACTAGACCAGTGGTTACCCTTAGGAGGGCGCCATCCCTATAAAACATTTTAGCCCCCAGTAGAATTAGGAATGTGGGAGACAAAAAAGCCCCGAATGCAGGAAAAAGTACCTTACAGAAGCACATAAGAGTTTCCTTTAAATGTAAAAACAAAAAATGCTTGTGTTTATGCATTAGTGATAATGTAAATACCTTTTATTCAAATAGTGATAATGATAGAGTATATAACATTAATTTTAAGCTAACATGTCAATCCAGTTTTGTGATTTATCTAATTGATTGTTGCTGTGGGAAACAATATGTGGGACGCACTACACAGCCTCTACATCTAAGGATGAGCTCACAACATAGACACAATATCTCTAAAGGATATCTGAAACATGGCTTGTCTCGACATTGTTTTGAAAAACACGGGAATAAAGCCTCTCTGTGAGTTACACCCATAGATCATATACCAGCAGATACCCCAAACAGAATACAGTGTCTAAATAAGAGAGAACTGTATTGGATATGTAAACTAGATACCATTCATCCTAAAGGCCTCAATGAGTTGGTAGATATTTTTTGATAAGCTTTCTCTCATGTTTCTTTGTCCCTAGCGGCCCAACGGATTTCCTTCCCTGACCTGGCGTGTCAGCGTTCTCACATGGGGGTCCGTTATTGGATGTCGGACACCTAGTGGGAATTTTACCAAACAATCGGTTAATTCCAAATTACATAACCATTCCTTGCAAGTGGAGAGGTAGCATAATGGTAATGGGAAGCCTACAGGGTTCTGGCTTGCCTAAACCTTGTGGGTTCGAGTCCAGTCATTATATCTTTATAAAAATGTAATATATATTTATTATAGGTTTCATACATTTTTAAATGAAAGATTGATTTTTTAGATGTTCAATGTGTTTTATCAGAGGTTATATTTATATAGGTTTGACATTTTAACATTGGAGGGGGAGTTTTCACAGGAAGTGATGTTTTGTCTGTTAGTGATGTCATGTAGGTCTTATGTCATGAAGGGCTTATATAAAACCACAACAATCCTAACAAGTGGAGAGATAGTATGATGGTAATGGGAGGCCTTAAGTGTTCTGGCTTGCCGAAAATCTGTGGGTTTGATTCTAGTCAATTCTATTTTTATCAAATTTTAATATGTAGTGAATATAGGTTTCATACACTTTTTCAAATTAAAGATTGATTTTTTAGATGTTTAATGTGTTTTATCAGAGGTTAGATCTTGATATAAAGTTATTGTGACTGGTGTATGACATTTTGACATTGGAGGGGGTAATTCCACAGGAAGTGATGTCTTTTTGCATGTAATTGTGATGTAATGAAGGTTTTGTATAAAACCACTGCTGTAATCAGATTCTGTAATTCTTTGGCCCTGAGGAAGTGGCAGATATGCCATGAAACGCATCGGCACAATAAAGCTATGAAGAATATTTCTGTCCTTGTGTGGTCAGCGTGGATATATTGAAAAACCCGGTCTTTTTTTCCTCCTTTGCGACATTGGTGTCTACAGCAACCACTGGTTCCTTTCACATTCTGCAAGGGGTTGTGACAGTTCACAACCTTTAAAGGTGAGTGCACTAACCGTGTATTTGCCACCCCCAAAAAAATCACTTTTATCGCCCTATGTGCGCTCTCTTTCCTTAATAGTCAAACACTGTTTGACGAGTGTGACCTACCTGTCAATCAGTTTTCCAAGCGATGCTACAGATTGCTTGGAAAACGCTAGCATTCTGCAAGCTAATTACTTTTGCAAATTGCTAGTTTTTCCGTGGGAAATAGGCAGAAATTGAAATGCGATTTTCTCGCATATTTCCTGCGGAATGGAATTCCGGCATTCCCGCTGAAATTTCCGCGGCAACGTGTGGACATAGCCTTAGAATTAACAAAAAAAAGTGTCCTCTCTGCTCCCATGCCACTAATGCAAAAGAAAATCATTACTCCTGTGGTGAACTATAACTCCCAACATGCCATATTAGCTCCTGTACATGCTGGGAGTTATAGCTCTCTTCAAAGACATAAGGATAATGGTCAACCATGTGACATAACTGGCACCTATGGGATCTTAAAGGTAATCTGATGGCTGATGCCAGCTGCTCAATCCACAGGCCGCATGGATCAGACATTGGCTGTATCATTCCAGCCAGGTATGGTTGACTCTGACACGCTGCGGCATTTCATGCAAAAACCTACTTTGAAAGCCGCCGTGGACTGAGGTCACACAGGTGACTAGTCAGACAGGTGGGTCCCTGGTGGCTTCTCCCCATCTGCTCCCACTGAGGGACAATTTTCTTTCTGCGTGCAACCAGTCATTGGCAGCAGGAGGGGAGAAGTCAGAAAAGTTTTTCTCTGTGACGCTGCAGTGTTAAAGAGACAAACATACTGGGCTTAGATCGTACAGCCGGTGCCGGACACGTGCTGCCTATGGGTCAGACTCACTATAAAGCAGGTGTGAGCAATTAATTTTTTAGAGGGGCCACATGAGACCATGACTGTTGTGGAAGGCAGAACCAATAGCTTGAAATTAATTCTCAATATTAATTTATTAATATTAATTGTATCACTTAATATTGAGCAGAATTAAATATGCTAAACCCCTATATATCTTTAACCCCCCACAGCCCCTTATATACATAACATGAGCCTCACACAAGCTACTACATATGCAACATGAGCCCCACACAGCAGCCCCACACAGCCTACCCATGTAATGCATAAGCCCCACACAGCCTCCCCATGTACAGCATGAACCCTACACAGTCTCGCCATGTACAGCATGAACCTCACACAGCTTCGCCATGTACAGCATGAACCTCACACATCCTCGCCATGTACAGCATGAGACCCCACACAGCCTCCCCATATACTGCATGAGCCCCACACAGCCTCCCATGTAGCCCCCCCAGGGAGCCTCAGCAGACAGGTAGGGAGGGGGGTATGCACGCTCTTTGGTTACAATACCCAGCATCAGGAGAGATAAGGCTTCCAAAAACAGACTGAATTGAATTGAAGCTGTCGTAGCTGTTTTCGTTCTGACCAAAGTCGGGTATGCCAGATGACCAGTGAGTCTGAATTAGCAGTTTTTTACGCCCTTAATTTACAAGCAATTGGAGACAAAAGAGACTGCACACGGGTCGTGGGAAAATCACTTCATCTGACGAAATGAAACACAAGGCAATATTTTATACCATTTACAACAAATGTAGCTCTATGTGGCTCATGTAGCCCCCACCCCTCAGGGTCATACCTTGTTTACCATGTACCCAGAACATGTTGTTGCTGACTATTGAGGACATATATGATAACAAGTATAGTCTCCTTGAAACAGAGACTAATAGTCTGCAGTGTCATAAGAATAATTCTAGCAATAATAGGCAAAAGGCAATTGAAGTATTAAAGGGATATGAAAGCAAACCTTCTATATCAATTTCCCCCTTTTGTAAATGGTATAACTTTTGCCACAGGGTCAGCTGATGTCCACAAAGGAGCTATTGTCTCATGGGTCTAGTACCCATAAGGGGGCTTCCTACCTGCTTCACCCATCCACCCTCAGTGTGGACACTCACTTTCCCCATCAGCAACGCTATCTGGGGTCTATGATACACTACAGAAGGTTCAGCCTTAGATTATTTTTTCACACATACATTATTCAGCAGTAGAGTTGAGCGAAACGGGTCGAAAAATTTCAAAAGTCGCCGACTTTTGGCAAAGTCGGGTTTCATGAAACGAAACCCGACCCTAGGATGAGGTCGGCCACGAGGTCGGCGACTTACGCGTCAAAGTCGCGTTTCAAAAGTTTGTTTTGCTTTTTCAGCCAATCAGGATCCACGGACACTGTGGGCAACGTGGTGACATAGGCACGGGTCACCACCATCTTTCAGAAGGGCATGCAAGTGATTGGCTAGCTTTGGTGGGCGTCACAGGGGGTATAAAAGGGCATGCACGCCGACCGCCATCTTACTTCTGCCGATCTTAGCATAGGGAGAGGTTGCTGCTGATTCTGTAGGGAGAGCGTTAGGCAGGGAAGAAGAAAAAAAAACTGCTTCTGCTGCTAGCGATTGTGCCTGTACAACACACCAGTTACTGTGTGTGCAGTGCAAGGGGAGGCTATATTGTGGTGTATCAGTGGTGTTGGTTGTTGGGCTGCCTTCTAAGGCTTCCTGACAGCTGCATTGCTGTTTACCCACTGCTCTGCAAACTGCTTTTTTAAAAGCAATCCCAATTTTTTTTTTTTTTGTCCTTCTGAGGTACTGAGCTGCAAACTGCTTTTTTAAAAGCAATCCCAATTTTTTTTTTTTTTGTCCTGCTGAGGTACTGAGCGTGCATTTTTTCACACCATACAGCGGTGTACGCTCCTCACACAGTACCGTGTAACGGCTGTTATCACAGCCACAGTGAAGCTAACTGTGTCACTCTGTGAGAATAAGTCGAGGACATGTTCCCTTCTTACAGACCTGCACTCTAGGGAGATTCCTATTCTGCCCAATTCAACATACACCTTGTAGTTTGTGATAAACTAGCCAATTTCTGCCTCTGACATAGCGCTGTGCAGAAATTCAAAATCTCCCTTATCCTCTAGTCACTTTTGTCACAGCTGTGCCATCGAGCCTGTGACATAGCGCTCAGATATTCAGTGGGCCTCACACAATCCAAGAGTGTCCAGTGTCCACAAGTGTCTGCAGAAATTCAAAATCTCCCTTATCCTCTAATCACTTTTGTCACAGCTGTGCCAGTGAGCCTGTGACATAGCGCTCAGATATTCAGTGGGCCTCACACAATCCAAAAGTGTCCAGTGTCCACTAGTGTGTGCAGAAATTCAAAATCTCACTTATCCTCCAGTCACTTTTGTCACAGCTGTGCCATCGAGCCTGTGACATAGCGCTCAGATATTCAGTGGGCCTCACACAATCCAAAAGTGTCCAGTGTCCACTAGTGTGTGCAGAAATTCAAAATCTCACTTATCCTCTAGTCACTTTTGTCACAGCTGTGCCATCGAGCCTGTGACATAGCGCTCAGATATTCAGTGGGCCTCACACAATCCAAAAGTGTCCAGTGTCCACTAGTGTGTGCAGAAATTCAAAATCTCCCCTGTCCTATAGACACCTTGTACCTTGTTTTACATTACTATATAGTTTGTTGGATTTTGTCTACATTTCTGCAAAAAATGAGGAAGTCTGGTGGAAGAGGCTGTGGAATTGGGCGGGGTTTGGCAGCTGGTAATGATGGTGTTGGTGGTGGATCTGATGGTAGTGGCAAGAGCAAAATAGGACCGAATGCAGGAGGTGTTGAGCCTGCATCATCGTCTGTCTCCATAAGGCTTCGAAGGCTTAGTTTTCTAGGAGTTGGCAAACCGCTTTTAAAGCCAGAGCATCAGGAAAAAGTTTTGTCTTACATTGCTGACTCAGCCTCCAGCTCTATCGCCTCCTCTTCTTCAGTTGTAAAAAGTAAAAGCACTGAGTCGTCATTGGAGGCTCATGTTCATGAACCACACCTTTCCTTGTGTCCTTCACCCCAACCAAGATTGAAGGATGACGCAGGCCATACTACTGATTACTCCATGGAGCTGTTTTCACATACCATGCCTGGATTATCAAGTGAAATGGTGAATTACCCAGGCCAAGATGAATCTGACATGGAGTGCACTGATGCACAGCCGCTGATGGATGATTCTGCTGGTACATTCACTCAGAGCACTACATTGTCCTCGCAGTGTACAGAGCCAGATTCTGACCCTGATGAGTCTCAGGTGCCATCTAGGCCATCAGAAAGAACAACAACTCCATCACCATCATCAACCCTCTCTCAGTCCGCCCTGTCCACCGCTACTTCCACCATATGCAGCTCTCAAGTCCAGCTCACCCTCCCAGACATTATGAGTAGGTCAAGAAAGTACTCAGTCTCTCATCCGCGTACACACTGGGTTTGAACACCCACATTGCCAAACTAATCTCGTTTGAGATGATGCCCTTTCGGTTGGTGGAAAGCGCAGCTTTCCGCGAACTCGTGGCCTATGCAGTACCACGCTATGACCTACCCAGTCGCCACTTCTTCTCTCGCAAAGCCATCCCAGCCCTCCACCATCATGTGAAAGACCGCATTGTCCATGCACTCAAGCAGTCAGTGAGCGGAAAGGTGCACCTCACAACTGATGCATGGTCCAGTCGGCATGGCCAGGGCCGTTACGTGTCCATCACTGCGCACTGGGTTAATGTGGTGGATGCAGGGTCCACAGGGGACAGCAGTGGTGGGACAGTGCTGCCTAGCCCACGGTATAGGAAACAGTTGGCTGTAGGCGTTCGACCCTCCTCCTCCTCCAGAAGCGCAAGCTCGTCCACAGAGCGCAGTCGTACGAGCACTCCATCTGCAGCTGCCACTGTTGCACACGAGGTGTCCCCCTATCGAGCAGCTAGTGGAAAGCGTCAGCAGGCTGTGTTGCAGATGATGTGTTTGGGCGACAGACACACCGCCGAGGTGCTGGCCGAGTACTTGAAGCGACAAACTGAGTCATGGCTGGGCAGTGTACATCTTGAGGCAGGCAAGGTAGTTAGTGATAACGGCCATAATTTTGTGGCAGCCATAGCCCTTTCAAAACTCGGCCATATACCTTGCTTGGCTCACACCTTGAACCTGGTGGTGCAGTGCTTCCTCAAAAATTATCCGGAGTTAACAGCCCTGCTCCAGAAGGTGCGAAGACTGTGTGCGCACATCCGCCGGTCGCCTGTACACTCCGTTCGTATGCAGAAGCTGCAGCGATTGCTCCACCTTCCCAACCACCGCCTCATTATCGACATTGCAACAAGGTGGAACTCCACCCTGCACATGGTGGAGCGGCTGTGCGAGCAGAGGCAGGCCATAATGCATTTGTGGGAGGATACACGGCCAGGCACTTTGAGAGCAGACATGGAGTTGACAGGTGTGCAGTGGTCGAAGCTGAAAGACCTCTGTAAAGTCCTTCAGTGTTTTGAGGAATGCACACGGCTGGTAAGCGCAGACGACGCCATCCTAAGCATGAGTATCCCACTTATGCGTCTGCTCATGCAAACTTTGACGCACCTTAAGGAGCAGGCTTCTGCAGCCAATGTTGAGGAGGAGGGAATCCTTGATGACATTCAGCCATTGTCTGCTCAGGGACCTCTCCTGGACGAGGTGGAGGAAGAAGGGGAGGAGGAGGAGGATGATGGGGATGATTACTTAGGAGAGGAGGATGCATCTCGTGGGGCAAGTGAAAATGTTGGCGTGGCAAGGTCTGGTACAGGGTTTGTGCGTGACTGGAGGGATGTGGATTTGCCAGAAAGTGCTCCTCCAACCAGCACTCGCAGTGCATCATTGACACCGGGAACATTGGCCCACATGTCAGATTATGCCTTGCAGATCCTAAAAAGGGACCCCCGCATTGCCAAAATGATGAACGATGACGACTACTGGTTGGCCAGCATCCTGGATCCACGCTATAAAGGCAAATTACAAAACATCATGCCACAGGACAACCTTGACCTAATATTGGCTAATAAACAAGCAACTCTAGAAAATCGGTTGCTTGAGGCATTCCCAGCACACAGCAGCGGTGATGGTTCTCACACGAGCCGTACGGGCCGGGGGCAGCTTGGCAGAGGTGTTCGTGGTGCACACAGCAGAAGTGGCATTGGAGACAGGGGTTTCATGACAATGTTGTGGACTGATTTTTCAAGTACCGCTCACACAACTGGTAATACTGCATCGATGGAAAGTGACAGGAGACAGCAGTTGTCAACTATGGTTACAAACTACTTTTCCTCCCATATCGATGTTCTACCACACAGGTCATTCCCCTTTGACTATTGGGCTGCTAAACTGGACACCTAGCCTGAACTGGCACAATATGCCTTACAGGAGCTCGCTTGCCCAGCTGCAAGTGTGCTATCGGAAAGAGTCTTCAGTGCAGCTGGATCAATCCTGACAGAAAAAAGGACCCGTCTGTCAACCCAAAATGTGGATGATCTAACCTTCATTAAAATGAACCACGCATGGGTTTCCAAGGATTTTGTCCCACCATCCCCTGATGACACATAGGGTGACAGAAAAATGGCTTGCTTTGGTCCACCTCTTCCTGGGACTTGACCTATTTCACCTTTTGCATCAGCTGAATGTCCAACATGAACATATGCTACTTTCTAAAACTCCCTAACTGTGCTGCCTCCCCCCCCATGAACAAAAAAAATGTCATCTCTTTGCTGCGTGGCGATCCCCTGGATTGGGCATTTTCTTTGAAACCAGATGATCCTATTCTGACTAATGTGAACGCATTTTTTCAAGCCTTGGGGTTGTATGACGAACCTAATGCCATTGATCAGGCTGAAAAGACCCTGCTGGCATTGAACCAGGGTCGGGATTCTGCAGAATTGTACGGTCAAAAATTCCGAAAGTGGCGGTACTTACTACCTGGAATGATAATGCCTTGGCTGCTCTCTTTCGGAAGTGTTTGTCAGAAGCCGTAAAAGATACTATGGTGGGATTTCCTGTTCCCTCTGGTCTTGACGATTCTATGTCATTAGCCATTCAGGTTGATCGGCGTTTGCGCGAACGCAAAACTGCACGAGAGGTGTTGTCACCTGTTGAACAAATGTCTGAACCTATGCAATGTGATAGAGTTTTCTCCAGAGAGCAGCGTCAGGAGTTCAGAAGGCGTAATAAGTTGTGTTTTTTCTGTGGGGATGCCTCGCATATTTCTGTCTGTCCTAAACGAGAGAAACGCTCTGCACACACGTTTTCTGTTGGTGGTGTTCAACCTAAGTTTCTTTTGGCTATTACTCTGATCTGCTCCCTGTCCACATTTTCCGCCAAGGCTTTTGTGGATTCGGGAGCAGCCCTAAACCTAATGACCTTGGATTTTGCTAAACGTTGTGGATTTCCAATGACACCTCTGCAGACGCCTATCCCTTTGAGGGGGATTGATGCTACTCCTTTGGTTAAAAATAAACCTCAGTTTTGGACCCAGGTGGTAATGCGGGTCGCCCCAGACCATCAAGAAAATTGCAGATTTTTGGTGTTGCATAATCTGCATGATACCATGGTTCTGGGGTTTCCCTGGTTACAAATTCATAATCCAGTTTTGGATTGAAAATCTGTGTCTGTGGTGAGTTGGGGTTGTCAGTGTGCCTTTAGTGAGGCTCCGGTGTTTTCCACCTCTCCTCAGTCGCATGATGTTCCTGATTATTTGGCGGACTTTTATGATGTATTTAGTGAAAATGAGTCTGCATCTCTGCCTCCTCATAGGAGTTATGACTGTGCAATTGAACTGAGCCCGGGGTGTAAATTTCCCAAGGGTCGGCTCTTCAATTTATCTGTACCCGAGCACGAGGCTATGCGATCCTATATTAAGGAGGCGTTGGAGAAGGGTCATATTAGACCATCCTCGTCACCCTTAGGTGCCGGTTTTTTTTTTGTAGCCAAAAAGGATGGATCATTAAGACCTTGTATTGATTATCATGCCCTCAACAAAATTACTGTTAAATATCAGTATCCGTTACCCCTGATTTCGGATCTATTCTCTAGAGTTAAAGGTGCTTGCTGGTTTACCAAGCTTGACCTCAGGGGGGCGTATAATCTTATTCGCATTAAGCATGGGGATGAATGGAAGACGGCGTTTAATACTCCGGAGGGACATTTTGAGTACCTGGTGATGCCTTTTGGGCTCACTAATGCCCCTTCTGTCTTCCAGTGCTTCATGAACGATATTTTCCGAGATTTTGTCGATAAATTTTTGCAACTACTTTACTTTTGGAGAAAATTCAAAACATTCCTTATTCAATAGGGCCCAAAATATCAAAAACCAGTGGCTTGAATGAACACTCACATTTCTTGGTAGAATCGTGCAAGACTGAAATTTTTGATGTTTTTCTACTCCTCTCATGAGCCCAAACAAGTCTCTAAAAGCATGAGTTTGCAACTACTTTACTTTTGGAGAAAATTCAAAACATTCATTATTCATTATTCATTATCTCTACAGTGAATTCCACTGTAGAGATGATAGACCGCAGGGCAAAACCACAGGCTAATCCACAGGTAAAACTGCAGGTCTTTTGACCTGCAGATTTATCTACGAATTTTACAATATCCTCGCAGCCTAATCCACAGAGCATTCCACAGCATGTGCACGTACACAAATGCCTGCCTCTTAACAGCTTCTTTCTTCCTAGGTGCAACTCCTGTGCTGCTGTCTGGGCTTCTCTGTGCAGTGCACTCAGCTTATCAGATGCTTGTTAACCCCTTCTGGTCATGCAAGCTGCGCTAGACTTGAGGAAGTGGACGTCTGATGTACTGATCACTGCAGTAAGAAGCAGGACCGGAACTCCAAGCAGCACAGCACTGAGCACATTGAGTCTCCTCCTCCCCTTGCCCTATCTCTGTTACGTCACTGCATCCCGGATCAAGAGTTGGACATCAGACCGCAGCCACAAATTTCATGTGGCGGCCGTGATTTTTAGCAGCTGACAGCGTGAAGAGGATTACTGATCGTGCGTCCCACTACAGGGTTCGGCCGTTCTGGCATTTTCCAGAAATGCCCGATTGCCAGTCCGGCCCTGGGTGTGATAAGCTGCAGTAATGTGTTTAGCTTTGGATGCAAATGTGGTAGGGGCCGGGCTACGGGGGTGGACTGG